>NC_046973.1:1513465-1523465 GCF_009769545.1 Cyclopterus lumpus | reverse complement strand
GAATGTTTGAGATTGAAGTCGTTTGTTTTTGAGCAGAAAAGGAAGTCAATTTAGAGAAAACAATCATTTACACGAAACAATAGGTTTTTTAAATTTTTATTTGTAGAGATTTTTTTTTCATTTTAGATATTTAAATTTTTCTTTTTTATGAATTTAAATCTTTTCTATTAAAAAAGAAAAAGTCCGAATGTTCTGGACTTTTTAAGTAATTTTTTCTTGTGCTTTTACTACTTTAATCTCAAAACATCTCCTGTTTTGTAAATAGTTTCTCTAAATTACCCACGTGCTCCTCCATCTTTTATTAATATTATTATTATCCTAAAATGTCCAAGAAAACGCATCTTTCTGTTTTCTTCTCATTTCAACGCGTTTTATTTTCCCAGATGGAGAAACAGGAAGTGACGCTTTTTAATTTTGTTTTATTGTTTCTTAATTTATTGAGTGTTTGTTGAAGAGTTTGTTTTTAGTTTCCCGGTTACCTCGAACCTCCGGAGAGAAAGAAGAAGTGATGCCCCGCCCCCTCCAGATTCTTCTTCTCTGGCCCCGCCCCCTTGGCCCCGCCCCCCCAGCTCCGAAGGACGTGTTGGTCGAATGCTGCTGTCAGTCTCCTTAGTTTGGTGTTTTTAGGACTTCCTGTTGTAGTTTCTGGCTCAGGTGTTTTTGGACCCAGAACTGTACAGAGCCACATGAAGAGGCACCGGTTTGGATCCCGGTCTTGACCGGGTATGGATCCCGGTATTGGATCCCGGTATGGATCCCGGTATTTACCGGGTATGGATCCCGGTATTGGATCCCGGTATTGACCGGGTATGGATCCCGGTCTTGACCGGGTATGGATCCCGGTATGGATCCCGGTCTTGACCGGGTATGGATCCCGGTCTCCAGGTGATCAACGGATCCCATCGACCGTCAGAGGTTGGAAGATGTGACGAGAAGGAGCTGCCGGTGTCACATGTTCCACTCTTTGATTTATTATTATTATTATTGAATAGTTTGTGCCCCATTAATTGATTCAATAAATCAAGTGAATATTTCTAATAACAGACTTCTTTAGTTTGCACTCTTTTTGGTCTTTTTGATTTATAAACATTTAAAAACGACAAAGAAAGAAAAGAGTTTGTATTTTTTCTTCCAAAACAAACTGAAAACTTTTTGTTAAAGAAATAAAATCAGGAAAACGAACCGAACGTGCAGAAAAGTAAACAAACAAACAAACATGTAAACGTGAAGTGGATTAAAGCAGTGAAACGTGTGACACCTTCAGCGGGGCCCTGGTGGAGGGTTAGGGGCCCCTGAGGCCTCCTGGGGGGGCCCCCTGAGGCCTGCATGTGTATATTTATTCTCCTTGGGGGGTGAATGCTGTGCGATCGGTTCAGTTGGTCGACGGCGACGATGAAAACGTACATTTTGCGGTAATTTTTAAATTCTTATTGAATTAATCTTTTAGGAAGTTTATTAGAATTAGTTTTAGTTTGATGTGATCGAGGACAACGTTTTGATGATTGTTCCCTAAAAACGCAGAAATCGACGTTTTGATTTCTTAAAGTTTGTTCCTCATTAATGTTTATTTCACTTTTATTTAACAAAACAAAGTTTCATGAGTTTAGAGGATTTCAAACTAAAAGAATAAATGTTTGATCTTCTCATCTTTAACCAACCGGAATATCACCGTTATATAATATATCTATATATTTATATATAGATATTTATATGAATATAAATATATTTATATACATTTATATTGATATATTAATTCTACTGAAAACAAACGTTAAAAAGAACCAAACCTTTTTCTTTTTTTTACTGAAATAGTTTGAGAAAAATATTTATCTAATTTTTTATTCTTTTATTTATCTTTCAAAGTTTCTGTAAAATAAAATGATGAATTATAAACTAAATATAATAAATACATATTTTGAGGGAACAAATTGTTGATTTAAAGATGATTTTTTATTTATTTTAGGGAACAATGAATCAAACTTCTCTTTTTTTGACTTTTTCTTTCCGTTGAGTAGAAATCCTTCAGGTGAGGAGCCGCTTTTAAACTAGCTGACCGAGATGACCTTTAGGTGACCTCTAGGTGACCTTTAGGTGACAGATGACCTCTAGGTGACTGAGATGACCTCTGGGTGACCTTTAGGTGACTGAGGTGACCTTTAGGCAACAGATGACCTTTAGGTGACAGGTGACCTTTTAGGTGACCTTTAGGTGACAGGTGACCTTTTAGGTGACAGATGACCTTTAGGTGACTGAGGTGACCTTTAGGTGACTGATGACCTCTAGGTGACTGAGGTGACCTTTAGGTGACTGAGGTGACCTTTAGGTGACTGAGATGACCTCTAGGTGACTGATGACCTCTAGGTGACTGAGGTGACCTTTAGGTGACTGAGATGACCTCTAGGTGACCTTGCTGTTCTCGGATCAGCTGTTGAGAGACAGACTGGTCATGTTTAGAAATTAGACTTGTTTTTCTTCTATGAAAAGAAACTTGATGTTTTTATTATGAATATGAAACTGATGTTTTGTTTTCGTTTTAGCAACAAACAGTTTTTGTTTGTTTTTTTGACTTTTTTTGTGTTTCCCAACAAATACTTGAATTTCTTACAAAAAAAGTGTAGTTAAAGTAGTGGATGATAAATAAATAAATAAATGGACACTGGATAATATTCATAACGCTGTTTCTTTTCTTCGTTTGGTGAAATTTATATATGTAAATATATTATATATGTGTATATATAATATATATAAATATATGTATATATATATAAATATATATCCATCCATCCATCCATTTTCAATACCGCTTATCCTCATTAGGGGGCGCTGGAGCCTATCCCAGCTGACAGAGGGCGAAGGCAGGGGACACCCTGGACAGGCCGCCAGTCCATCGAGGGCAATATATATATACATATATAATATATATATATATGTATATATAAATATGTATACTGTATAATATTATATATACATATTTATATATTATACATATGTATAAATATGTACATATATATAACATGTATATGTATTATGTATATATTATATAAATAAATATATGTATATGTTTGGTTTAAATAAATCTGTGAAATTACGTTTAAAATTTCTACAGATCTGATTTTAAATAAATTCAATTTTTGTGGATTTTCTTTTTAATGTAAATTATTAACAGAATAAAATATAACCATTTAATTAATAATTAAGTCAGTGATGAAAAGAACAAATTAAATACAAATAAATACATCAAAGTTATTTGATGAATAAATATACTGCTCAACATAGTCAGAATGTTTGTCATTAAATTAACTTTAACTCATAATAAACTTTATTAATTAAGTAACAATTAAGTTAATGTGTCTTTGCTAACAGGCCATGTACCACATTCCTTCAAAGTAGCTGTAATTAAACCTCTCCTGAAGAAGACCACTCTTAATCCAGAGGTGTTGGCTAACTACAGACCGATCTCTAACCTTCCCTTCCTCTCTAAGATCCTTGAGAAAGTAGGACTCATCTCTGTACTGGTCTTGTTAGACCTTAGTGCTGATAAAGGACTCATCTCTGTACTGGTCTTGTTAGACCTTAGTGCTGATAAAGGACTCATCTCTGTACTGGTCTTGTTAGACCTTAGTGCTGATAAAGGACTCATCTCTGTACTGGTCTTGTTAGACCTTAGTGCTGATAAAGGACTCATCTCTGTACTGGTCTTGTTAGACCTTAGTGCTGATAAAGGACTCATCTCTGTACTGGTCTTGTTAGACCTTAGTGCTGATAAATGACTCATCTCTGTACTGGTCTTGTTAGACCTTAGTGCTGATAAAGGACTCATCTCTGTACTGGTCTTGTTAGACCTTAGTGCTGATAAAGGACTCATCTCTGTACTGGTCTTGTTAGACCTTAGTGCTGATAAAGGACTCATCTCTGTACTGGTCTTGTTAGACCTTAGTGCTGATAAAGGACTCATCTCTGTACTGGTCTTGTTAGACCTTAGTGCTGATAAAGGACTCATCTCTGTACTGGTCTTGTTAGACCTTAGTGCTGATAAAGGACTCATCTCTGTACTGGTCTTGTTAGACCTTAGTGCTGATAAAGGACTCATGTCTGTACTGGTCTTGTTAGACCTTAGTGCTGATAAAGGACTCATCTCTGTACTGGTCTTGTTAGACCTTAGTGCTGATAAAGGACTCATCTCTGTACTGGTCTTGTTAGACCTTAGTGCTGATAAAGGACTCATTTCTGTACTGGTCTTGTTAGACCTTAGTGCTGATAAAGGACTCATTTCTGTACTGGTCTTGTTAGACCTTAGTGCTGATAGAGGACTCATCTCTGTACTGGTCTTGTTAGACCTTAGTGCTGATAAAGGACTCATCTCTGTACTGGTCTTGTTAGACCTTAGTGCTGATAAAGGACTCATCTCTGTACTGGTCTTGTTAGACCTTAGTGCTGATAAAGGACTCATCTTTGTACTGGTCTTGTTAGACCTTAGTGCTGATAGAGGACTCATCTCTGTACTGGTCTTGTTAGACCTTAGTGCTGATAAAGGACTCATCTCTGTACTGGTCTTGTTAGACCTTAGTGCTGATAAAGGACTCATCTCTGTACTGGTCTTGTTAGACCTTAGTGCTGATAAAGGACTCATCTCTGTACTGGTCTTGTTAGACCTTAGTGCTGATAAAGGACTCATCTCTGTACTGGTCTTGTTAGACCTTAGTGCTGATAAAGGACTCATCTCCATACTGGTCTTGTTAGACCTTAGTGCTGATAAAGGACTCATCTCCGTACTGGTCTGTTTAGACCTTAGTGCTGATAAAGGACTCATCTCCATACTGGTCTTGTTAGACCTTAGTGCTGATAAAGGACTCATCTCTGTACTGGTCTTGTTAGACCTTAGTGCTGATAAAGGACTCATCTCTGTACTGGTCTTGTTAGACCTTAGTGCTGATAAAGGACTCATCTCTGTACTGGTCTTGTTAGACCTTAGTGCTGATAAAGGACTCATCTCTGTACTGGTCTTGTTAGACCTTAGTGCTGATAAAGGACTCATCTCTGTACTGGTCTTGTTAGACCTTAGTGCTGATAAAGGACTCATCTCTGTACTGGTCTTGTTAGACCTTAGTGCTGATAAAGGACTCATCTCTGTACTGGTCTTGTTAGACCTTAGTGCTGATAAAGGACTCATCTCTGTACTGGTCTTGTTAGACCTTAGTGCTGATAAAGGACTCATCTCTGTACTGGTCTTGTTAGACCTTAGTGCTGATAAAGGACTCATCTCTGCACTGGTCTTGTTAGACCTTAGTGCTGATAAAGGACTCATCTCTGTACTGGTCTTGTTAGACCTTAGTGCTGATAAAGGACTCATCTCTGTACTGGTCTTGTTAGACCTTAGTGCTGATAAAGGACTCATCTCTGTACTGGTCTTGTTAGACCTTAGTGCTGATAAAGGACTCATCTCTGTACTGGTCTTGTTAGACCTTAGTGCTGATAAAGGACTCATCTCCATACTGGTCTTGTTAGACCTTAGTGCTGATAAAGGACTCATCTCCGTACTGGTCTGTTTAGACCTTAGTGCTGATAAAGGACTCATCTCCATACTGGTCTTGTTAGACCTTAGTGCTGATAAAGGACTCATCTCTGTACTGGTCTTGTTAGACCTTAGTGCTGATAAAGGACTCATCTCTGTACTGGTCTTGTTAGACCTTAGTGTTGATAAAGGACTCATCTCTGTACTGGTCTTGTTAGACCTTAGTGCTGATAAAGGACTCATCTCTGTACTGGTCTTGTTAGACCTTAGTGCTGATAAAGGACTCATCTCTGTACTGGTCGTGTTAGACCTTAGTGCTGATAAAGGACTCATCTCTGTACTGGTCTTGTTAGACCTTAGTGCTGATAAAGGACTCATCTCTGTACTGGTCTTGTTAGACCTTAGTGCTGATAAAGGACTCATCTCTGTACTGGTCTTGTTAGACCTTAGTGCTGATAAAGGACTCATTTCTGTACTGGTCTTGTTAGACCTTAGTGCTGATAAAGGACTCATCTCTGTACTGGTCTTGTTAGACCTTAGTGCTGATAAAGGACTCATCTCTGTACTGGTATTATTAGACCTTAGTGCTGATAAAGGACTCATCTCTGTACTGGTCTTGTTAGACCTTAGTGCTGATAAAGGACTCATCTCCGTACTGGTCTGTTTAGACCTTAGTGCTGATAAAGGACTCATCTCCGTACTGGTCTGTTTAGACCTTAGTGCTGATAAAGGACTCATCTCCATACTGGTCTTGTTAGACCTTAGTGCTGATAAAGGACTCATCTCTGTACTGGTCTTGTTAGACCTTAGTGCTGATAAAGGACTCATCTCTGTACTGGTCTTGTTAGACCTTAGTGCTGATAAAGGACTCATTTCTGTACTGATCTTGTTAGACCTTAGTGCTGATAAAGGACTCATTTCTGTACTGGTCTTGTTAGACCTTAGTGCTGATAAAGGACTCATCTCTGTACTGGTCTTGTTAGACCTTAGTGCTGATAAAGGACTCATCTCTGTACTGGTCTTGTTAGATCTTAGTGCTGATAAAGGACTCATCTCTGTACTGGTCTTGTTAGACCTTAGTGCTGATAAAGGACTCATCTCTGTACTGGTCTTGTTAGACCTTAGTGCTGATAAAGGACTCATCTCTGTACTGGTCTTGTTAGACCTTAGTGCTGATAGAGGACTCATCTCTGTACTGGTCTTGTTAGACCTTAGTGCTGATAAAGGACTCATCTCTGTACTGGTCTTGTTAGACCTTAGTGCTGATAAAGGACTCATCTCTGTACTGGTCTTGTTAGACCTTAGTGCTGATAAAGGACTCATCTCTGTACTGGTCTTGTTAGACCTTAGTGCTGATAAAGGACTCATCTCCGTACTGGTCTGTTTAGACCTTAGTGCTGATAAAGGACTCATCTCCATACTGGTCTTGTTAGACCTTAGTGCTGATAAAGGACTCATCTCTGTACTGGTCTTGTTAGACCTTAGTGCTGATAAAGGACTCATCTCTGTACTGGTCTTGTTAGACCTTAGTGCTGATAAAGGACTCATTTCTGTACTGATCTTGTTAGACCTTAGTGCTGATAAAGGACTCATTTCTGTACTGGTCTTGTTAGACCTTAGTGCTGATAAAGGACTCATCTCTGTACTGGTCTTGTTAGACCTTAGTGCTGATAAAGGACTCATCTCTGTACTGGTCTTGTTAGATCTTAGTGCTGATAAAGGACTCATCTCTGTACTGGTCTTGTTAGACCTTAGTGCTGATAAAGGACTCATCTCTGTACTGGTCTTGTTAGACCTTAGTGCTGATAAAGGACTCATCTCTGTACTGGTCTTGTTAGACCTTAGTGCTGATAGAGGACTCATCTCTGTACTGGTCTTGTTAGACCTTAGTGCTGATAAAGGACTCATCTCTGTACTGGTCTTGTTAGACCTTAGTGCTGATAAAGGACTCATCTCTGTACTGGTCTTGTTAGACCTTAGTGCTGATAAAGGACTCATCTCTGTACTGGTCTTGTTAGACCTTAGTGCTGATAAAGGACTCATCTCTGTACTGGTCTTGTTAGACCTTAGTGCTGATAAAGGACTCATCTCTGTACTGGTCTTGTTAGACCTTAGTGCTGATAAAGGACTCATCTCTGTACTGGTCTTGTTAGATCTTAGTGCTGATAAAGGACTCATCTCTGTACTGGTCTTGTTAGACCTTAGTGCTGATAAAGGACTCATCTCTGTACTGGTCTTGTTAGACCTTAGTGCTGATAAAGGACTCATTTCTGTACTGGTCTTGTTAGACCTTAGTGCTGATAAAGGACTCATCTCTGTACTGGTCTTGTTAGACCTTAGTGCTGATAAAGGACTCATCTCTGTACTGGTATTATTAGACCTTAGTGCTGATAAAGGACTCATCTCTGTACTGGTCTTGTTAGACCTTAGTGCTGATAAAGGACTCATCTCCGTACTGGTCTGTTTAGACCTTAGTGCTGATAAAGGACTCATCTCCGTACTGGTCTGTTTAGACCTTAGTGCTGATAAAGGACTCATCTCCATACTGGTCTTGTTAGACCTTAGTGCTGATAAAGGACTCATCTCTGTACTGGTCTTGTTAGACCTTAGTGCTGATAAAGGACTCATCTCTGTACTGGTCTTGTTAGACCTTAGTGCTGATAAAGGACTCATCTCTGTACTGGTCTTGTTAGACCTTAGTGCTGATAAAGGACTCATCTCTGTACTGGTCTTGTTAGACCTTAGTGCTGATAAAGGACTCATCTCTGTACTGGTATTATTAGACCTTAGTGCTGATAAAGGACTCATCTCTGTACTGGTCTTGTTAGACCTTAGTGCTGATAAAGGACTCATCTCCGTACTGGTCTGTTTAGACCTTAGTGCTGATAAAGGACTCATCTCCATACTGGTCTTGTTAGACCTTAGTGCTGATAAAGGACTCATCTCTGTACTGGTCTTGTTAGATCTTAGTGCTGATAAAGGACTCATCTCTGTACTGGTCTTGTTAGACCTTAGTGCTGATAAAGGACTCATCTCTGTACTGGTCTTGTTAGACCTTAGTGCTGATAAAGGACTCATCTCCGTACTGGTCTTGTTAGACCTTAGTGCTGATAAAGGACTCATCTCTGTACTGGTCTTGTTAGATCTTAGTGCTGATAAAGGACTCATCTCTGTACTGGTCTTGTTAGACCTTAGTGCTGATAAAGGACTCATCTCTGTACTGGTCTTGTTAGACCTTAGTGCTGATAAAGGACTCATCTCTGTACTGGTCTTGTTAGACCTTAGTGCTGATAAAGGACTCATCTCCGTACTGGTCTGTTTAGACCTTAGTGCTGATAAAGGACTCATCTCTGTACTGGTATTATTAGACCTTAGTGCTGATAAAGGACTCATCTCCGTACTGGTATTGTTATACCTTAGTGCTGATAAAGGACTCATCTCTGTACTGGTCTTGTTAGACCTTAGTGCTGATAAAGGACTCATCTCTGTACTGGTCTTGTTAGACCTTAGTGCTGATAAAGGACTCATCTCCGTACTGGTCTTGTTAGACCTTAGTGCTGATAAAGGACTCATCTCTGTACTGGTCTTGTTAGACCTTAGTGCTGATAAAGGACTCATCTCCGTACTGGTCTTGTTAGACCTTAGTGCTGCGTTCGACACCATTGATCATGACATCCTATTACAGAGACTGGATCAGTCGATTGGCATTTCAGGTACCGCACTAAGTTGGTTTAAATCCTATTTATCAGATCGATCTCAGTTTCTATTTGTAAACGATGAAGCCTCAATGACCACCAACGTTAATCACGGAGTTCCACAAGGTTCTGTGCTTGGACCAATTTTATTTACCTTATATATGCTTCCTTTGGGCAACATTATCAGGAAACACTGCATAAACTTTCATTGCTATGCAGACGATACTCAATTATATCTATCGATCAAACCAGAGGAGACCAACCAGCTCGCTAAAATTCAAGAATGTCTTAAAGACATAAAAACATGGATGACCTGCAACTTCCTGATGTTAAACTCAGACAAAACTGAAGTTATTTTACTGGCCCTGAACACCTCAGGGATCAATTATCTGGTCATGTGGTTTCTGTAGATGGCATTTCCCTAGCATCCAACACCACTGTAAAGAATCTCTAGTTATCTTTGACCGAGACTTGTCCTTTAACTCCACGTTAAGCAAATCTCAAGGATTGCATTTTTTCATCCACGTAACATTTCAAAAATCAGGCACATCTTGTTTCAAAAAGATGCAGAAAAGCTGGTTCACGCGTTTGTTACTTCCAGACTAGATTACTGCAACTCCTTATTATCAGGCTGCTCTAATAAGTCTCTTAAGTCCCTCCAGTTGATCCAGAATGCTGCAGCTCGTGTTAAGGAGCGTTAAGGAGCTTGTAGTACCATATTGCCCCACTAAAGAGCTGCGCTCACTAAATGTGGGGCTACTTGTGGTTCCTAGAGTCCTAAAAAGTAGGATGG
>NC_046973.1:1483465-1495965 GCF_009769545.1 Cyclopterus lumpus | reverse complement strand
GAGGGAGGGCGGCGTGAGCGTCAGCTCGTCCACCGACGAGTTCGCCGGAAGCCACGGCTTCTCCGGCTTCTCCTTCGGCCTGCTGCATCACGGCGCCGACAACAACAACTCGGCCGTGGCGGCCGCGGCCAGCCCGGTGCAGCCGCTGGCCAGCGGGGGCAACGTTCCCTGGAGAGGAGGGCGCTGGCACAAGTGTCGCCTGGTCCTCCGAGAGAGAGACCGAGAGGGGGGAGAGCGGGGGGAGGACTACTACCTGGAGTTCTTCATTCCACCCAAAGTAAGTGTGACGCATGCTCACGGTCAGCTTTGAACAACATGTTATGTTTGATATCGTTTTAATTGTGTGCTTTTATTTAGTTTCATTTGTTTTCAGTCAATCGCTAACTGTTCAAGGAACACATAATAACTCCTTTCATCCAAAGAGTGTTTTACGTTTTTAGTTCAGAGGGTATATATATATATAAATATATATATAAATATTATATTCATATTTATTCTCAGTAAGATCTCCCCTGGTCAGCGTTTTGGTTCATTTAGTGAAAGAAGAAACATTCAGTACGTTTTTCATCCGCTTGCGTCCTCCAGTCGTCGAAGCCCCGGCTGACCGTCCCCTGCTGCTCCATGGGGGACGTGAGGAGCACCACGGCGCTGGAGGTCCCCGACAAGGAGAACACCTTCCTGCTGCAGGTAGCTCCTGAACTCCATCACTTACATTTATTAACATCACTTGTATTAATACTACTGTACTGCATTCAAAATGTTACTGCAGTAAAACACATCAAAACATACTTAAAGTAAATATTATATTATTGTGCTATGATTATGTTGTATTAATAATCTGCAAAGTAACTTAAGCTTTTAGATGTAGTGGAGAAGATGTATAAAGTGGCAACAAATGCAAATACTAGTAAAAGTGCTTCAAAAAGCACTTGTAAGTATGTTCAACGTCAGCACATACCTGCAAGAGTTTGACTAGAGGGGAAAAAAAGCCAGAACATATAAAAGATTGTAGATAAAAGTTTAACGGGAGGAAGTCCACCGTCCAATCTGAAGCTTCCTCTTCTTCTTCTCTTCCTCGCTCTCAGCTGGAAGGGGCGGTGCAGTACGTGATCGAGACGCGTGACGCCGTTCAGATGAGAGCCTGGCTGAGCGACATCAGGAACGGCATCTGTCTCAGGTAACGAACAAACAAACGCCCGAACAAACAAACAAACGACCGAACAAACAAACAAACGACCAAACAAACGACCGAACAAACAAACGACCGAACAAACAAACAAACGACCGAACAAACAAACAAACGACCGAACAAACAAACAAACGACCGAACAAACAAACAAACGACCAAACAAACGACCGAACAAACAAACAAACGACCGAACAAACAAACAAACGACCGAACAAACAAACAAACGACCAAACAAACGACCGAACAAACAAACGACCGAACAAACAAACAAACGACCGAACAAACAAACGACCGAACAAACAAACAAACGACCGAACAAACAAACGACCAAACAAACAAACGACCAAACAAACAAACGCCTGAACAAACAAACAAACGACCAAACAAACAAACAAACGCCTGAACAAACAAACAAACGACCGAACAAACAAACAAACGACCAAACAAACAAACAAACGCCTGAACAAACAAACAAACGACCGAACAAACAAACAAACAAACGACCGAACAAACAAACAAACGACCAAGGCGACATAGAGGAGACATGAAGGCGACATAGAGGAGACATGAAGGCGACATAGAGGAGACATGAAGGAGACATAGAGGAGACATGAAGGCGACATAGAGGAGACATGAAGGCGACATAGAGGTGACATGAAGGCGACATAGAGGAGACATGAAGGCGATATAGAGGAGACATGAAGGAGACATAGAGGAGACATGAAGGAGACATAGAGGAGACATGAAGGCGACATGAAGGCGATATAGAGGAGACATGAAGGCGACATAGAGGAGACATGAAGGAGACATAGAGGAGACATGAAGGAGACATAGAGGAGACATGAAGGCGACATGAAGGCGATATAGAGGAGACATGAAGGCGACATAGAGGTGACATGAAGGAGACATAGAGGAGACATGAAGGCGACATAGAGGTGACATGAAGGCGACATAGAGGAGACATGAAGGCGACATAGAGGAGACATGAAGGCGACATAGAGGAGACATGAAGGAGACATAGAGGAGACATGAAGGCGACATAGAGGAGACATGAAGGCGACATAGAGGTGACATGAAGGCGACATAGAGGAGACATGAAGGCGACATGAAGGAGACATGAAGGCGACATAGAGGAGACATGAAGGCGACATAGAGGAGACATGAAGGCGACATAGAGGAGACATGAAGGCGACATAGAGGTGACATGAAGGCGACATAGAGGAGACATGAAGGCGACATGAAGGCGACATAGAGGAGACATGAAGGCGACATAGAGGTGACATGAAGGCGACATAGAGGAGACATGAAGGCGACATGAAGGCGACATAGAGGAGACATGAAGGCGACATGAAGGCGACATAGAGGAGACATGAAGGCGACATAGAGGTGACATGAAGGCGACATAGAGGAGACATGAAGGCGACATGAAGGCGACATGAAGGCGACATGAAGGCGACATAGAGGAGACATGAAGGCGACATAAAGGCGACATGAAGGCGACATGAAGGCGACAGGAAGGCGACATGAAGGCGACAGGAAGGCGACATAGAGGAGACATGAAGGCGACATGAAGGCGACATAGAGGAGACATGAAGGCGACATAAAGGCGACATGAAGGCGACATGAAGGCGACATGAAGGCGACAGGAAGGCGACAGGAAGGCGACATAGAGGAGACATGAAGGCGACATGAAGACGACATAGAGGAGACATGAAGGCGACATACAGGAGACATGAAGGCGACATGAAGGCGACATGAAGGCGACATGAAGGCGACATGAAGGCGACAGGAAGGCGACAGGAAGGCGACATAGAGGAGACATGAAGGCGACATGAAGACGACATAGAGGAGACATGAAGGCGACATAGAGGAGACATGAAGGAGACATAGAGGAGACATGAAGGTGACATAGAGGAGACATGAAGGCGACATAGAGGAGACATGAAGGCGACATAGAGGTGACATGAAGGCGACATAGAGGAGACATGAAGGCGACATAGAGGAGACATGAAGGCGACATAGAGGAGACATGAAGGCGACATGAAGGCGATATAGAGGAGACATGAAGGCGACATAGAGGAGACATGAAGGCGACATAGAGGAGACATAGAGGAGACATAAAGGCGACATGAAGGCGACATGAAGGCGACAGGAAGGCGACATGAAGGCGACATAGAGGAGACATAAAGGCGACATGAAGGCGACAGGAAGGCGACATAGAGGAGACATGAAGGCGACATGAAGGCGACATGAAGGCGACATGAAGGCGACATAGAGGAGACATGAAGGCGACATGAAGGCGACATGAAGGCGACATGAAGGCGACATAGAGGAGACATGAAGGCGACATGAAGGCGACATGAAGGCGACAGGAAGGCGACATGAAGGCGACATAGAGGAGACATGAAGGCGACATGAAGGCGACATAGAGGAGACATGAAGGCGACATGAAGGCGACATGAAGGCGACATAGAGGTGACATGAAGGCGACATAGAGGTGACATGAAGGCGACATAGAGGTGACATGAAGGCGACATAGAGGAGACATGAAGGCGACATAGAGGAGACATGAAGGCGACATAGAGGAGACATGAAGGCGACATGAAGGCGATATAGAGGAGACATGAAGGCGACATAGAGGAGACATGAAGGCGACATGAAGGCGACATGAAGGCGACATAGAGGAGACATGAAGGCGACATGAAGGCGACATGAAGGCGACATGAAGGCGACATAGAGGAGACATGAAGGCGACATGAAGGCGACATGAAGGCGACATGAAGGCGACATAGAGGAGACATGAAGGCGACATGAAGGCGACATGAAGGCGACAGGAAGGCGACATAGAGGAGACATGAAGGCGACATGAAGACGACATAGAGGAGACATGAAGGCGACATGAAGGCGACATGAAGGCGACATGAAGGCGACATAGAGGAGACATGAAGGCGACATGAAGGCGACATGAAGGCGACATGAAGGCGACATAGAGGAGACATGAAGGCGACATGAAGGCGACATGAAGGCGACAGGAAGGCGACATGAAGGCGACATAGAGGAGACATGAAGGCGACATGAAGGCGACATAGAGGAGACATGAAGGCGACATGAAGGCGACATGAAGGCGACATAGAGGTGACATGAAGGCGACATAGAGGTGACATGAAGGCGACATAGAGGAGACATGAAGGCGACATAGAGGAGACATGAAGGCGACATAGAGGAGACATGAAGGCGACATGAAGGCGATATAGAGGAGACATGAAGGCGACATGAAGGCGATATAGAGGAGACATGAAGGCGACATGAAGGCGACATAGAGGAGACATGAAGGCGACATAGAGGAGACATGAAGGCGACATGAAGGCGACATGAAGGCGACAGGAAGGCGACATGAAGGCGACATAGAGGAGACATGAAGGCGACATAGAGGAGACATGAAGGCGACATAGAGGAGACATGAAGGCGACATAGAGGAGACATGAAGGCGACATAGAGGAGACATGAAGGCGACATAGAGGGGACATGAAGGAGACATGGAGGAGACATGGAGGCGACATAGAGGAGACATGAAGGCGACATAGAGGAGACATGAAGGCGACATAGAGGAGACATGAAGGCGACATAGAGGAGACATGAAGGCGACATAGAGGAGACATGAAGGCGACATAGAGGAGACATGAAGGCGACATAGAGGGGACATGAAGGAGACATGGAGGAGACATGGAGGCGTCATACAGGAGACATGGAGGCGACATGGAGGCGTCATACAGGCGACATGACGCACCTCCCTTCTGTCTCCCACAGTGAGCAGGAGGACGCTGAAGGTGTGTCTTTGGGGCCGCTGGACATCAGCGGGATGCCTGAGATGGTCGACCGTCTTTCACAAGGTATTTCTGGGAGTTTCATCCCTTTTGAAGTTAAACAAGGAGCTCTTTCTGAGACGTTTGTAGGCTTTTAAGCAGAGTTCTGCTGTGGAGGTGTTTTAGACTCCTAAAAGGATCAACATCGGTTAAAGTGAACGCTATAATTATTATGTCTTCACACACCAGACTCCATTCATAAATACAGCCATTGAAGCTGCTGGTCTCCTGCTGCCTCTGTCTGTTAGTGTGTTGTTGTTGTTGTTGTTGTTGTTGTTGTTGTGTTCCTTCAGAGAAACACACAAACACAGCTGAGAGCAGAGAGACGCTTTATATAACAGTACGTGACAGTAAACACTGAGCGAGAGAAAAAGACATAATTTAAGAAAGGAAAATTAGATCAAACTAATTAAGAATTCAAGAGAGTAAACGACAGCTTCAGCTCCGTCAGAACGATAAAAATATAATAAATATAACGTTCACTTTAACTGATATTGATCCTTTTAGGGGTCTAAAATACGTAGAACAGTACTTCTACTGTAGTAATACACAGACTGTGTAGAAGTACCTCATACAAACCAATGTTGTTGTTGTTGTTGTTATCTCAGTGTGTTACGGAGGCATCGGAGGCTCCTCCCCTCTGATGGATCCTCTCCCACCAGAGTTGCCACCTCGAGCCCCTCTCGACGAACCAGACGGCCGGATTCTCGGCGGAGGCGGAGTCAGCCTCGGCACACCTTTTGCTGAGACGCCAGACGCAACAGGTGTTTCTTTATTTTATTAGATATTGAACCGGAACTATGGTTTGGGTTTCGTTAAAAGTACAACATTATATTTATATTCTTCATTAGTGTAATAATGAGCTCAGGGCTTTAGGAAGTTAAACATAATAATTCATCTCTAATCTCTATTTTATATTCATGTAAAACATCTGGATTCATTCTAGTTTATCACCAACACTACAGTTTACTAGATTACACCTGAACGCATCATGAGAACGTTACCATGTACCTTCAGCCAGTACTCATGTTCACTGAGCGGAGCCTGAACGCATCATGAGAACGTTATTATTTACCTTCAGCCAGTACTCATGTTCACTGAGCAGAGCCTGAACGCATCATGAGAACGTTATCATTTACCTTCAGCCAGTACTCATGTTCACTGAGTAGAGCCTGAACGCATCATGAGAACGTTATCATTTACCTTCAGCCAGTACTCATGTTCACTGAGCAGAGCCTGAACGCATCATGAGAACGTCATCATTTACCTTCAGCCAGTACTCATGTTCACTGAGCGGAGCCTGAACGCATCATGAGAACGTTATCATTTACCTTCAGCCAGTACTCATGTTCACTGAGCAGAGCCTGAACGCATCATGAGAACGTTATCATTTACCTTCAGCCAGTACTCATGTTCACTGAGCAGAGCCTGAACGCATCATGAGAACGTTATCATTTACCTTCAGCCAGTACTCATGTTCACTGAGCAGAGCCTGAACGCATCATGAGAACGTTATCATTTACCTTCAGCCAGTACTCGTGTTCACTGAGCGGAGCCTGAACGCACCATGAGAACGTTATCATTTACCTTCAGCCCGTACTCGTGTTCACTGAGCAGAGCCTGAACGCATCATGAGAACGTTATCATTTACCTTCAGCCAGTACTCATGTTCACTGAGCAGAGCCTGAACGCATCATGAGAACGTTATCATTTACCTTCAGCCAGTACTCATGTTCACTGAGCAGAGCCTGAACGCATCATGAGAACGTTATCATTTACCTTCAGCCAGTACTCATGTTCACTGAGCAGAGCCTGAACGCATCATGAGAATGTTATCATTTACCTTCAGCCAGTACTCATGTTCACTGAGCAGAGCCTGAACGCATCATGAGAACGTTATCATTTACCTTCAGCCAGTACTCATGTTCACTGAGCAGAGCCTGAACGCATCATGAGAACGTTATCATTTACCTTCAGCCAGTACTCATGTTCACTGAGCGGAGCCTGAACGCATCATGAGAACGTTATCATTTACCTTCAGCCAGTACTCATGTTCACTGAGCAGAGCCTGAACGCATCATGAGAACGTTATCATTTACCTTCAGCCAGTACTCATGTTCACTGAGCAGAGCCTGAACGCATCATGAGAACGTTATCATTTACCTTCAGCCAGTACTCATGTTCACTGAGCGGAGCCTGAACGCACCATGAGAACGTTATCATTTACCTTCAGCCCGTACTCGTGTTCACTGAGCAGAGCCTGAACGCATCATGAGAACGTTATCATTTACCTTCAGCCAGTACTCATGTTCACTGAGCAGAGCCTGAACGCATCATGAGAACGTTATCATTTACCTTCAGCCAGTACTCGTGTTCACTGAGCGGAGCCTGAACGCATCATGAGAACGTTATCATTTACCTTCAGCCAGTACTCATGTTCACTGAGCGGAGCCTGAACGCATCATGAGAACGTTATCATTTACCTTCAGCCAGTACTCATGTTCACTGAGCGGAGCCTGAACGCATCATGAGAACGTTATCATTTACCTTCAGCCAGTACTCATGTTCACTGAGCAGAGCCTGAACGCATCATGAGAACGTTATCATTTACCTTCAGCCAGTACTCATGTTCACTGAGCGGAGCCTGAACGCATCATGAGAACGTTATCATTTACCTTCAGCCAGTACTCATGTTCACTGAGCGGAGCCTGAACGCATCATGAGAACGTTATCATTTACCTTCAGCCAGTACTCATGTTCACTGAGCAGAGCCTGAACGCATCATGAGAACGTTATCATTTACCTTCAGCCAGTACTCATGTTCACTGAGCAGAGCCTGAACGCATCATGAGAACGTTATTATTTACGTTGTTTCTCAAAGTCACATGCACGTCCATAAAGTGCCTCATGTGCCGTTCTCCACCACCCAGGCTCCTTCCTGTTCTCGGAGGTGACCCCTGCGGAGGCGGTGGAGCACCCGCTCAGCGAGTGTCAGTGGTTCCACGGCACCTTGTCCCGCCTCAAAGCCGCTCAGCTGGTGTTGGCTGGCGGCCCGGCGAGCCACGGCGTCTTCCTGGTTCGCCAGAGCGAGACGCGCCGCGGAGAATACGTCCTCACCTTCAACTTCCAGGGCAAGGCCAAGGTGAGTCCGGGAGCTAATCAATATATCTTTATTAACCCGGCGATTGCATTGCTGCTTTAGCCGGTTCGTTACCGCCGACTGTGGGACGAGTATCAGCAGGATTTAATCCAGGCTAGGACTCTTATTGCTTCGCTCTGATTATTTTGTGAGGGAAAGAAAGACAATGAATTAAGCATCATTTCTTTATTATTCTTGTATGTAAAAAGTAAAAATCAAATCTTTAGCAGCAACACTTATTAATAATTAAATCTACGCTCTATTAGTTTAATAGCAGACTAACATTTCGTCGTCTCAGTACCTGCGACTCCTCTGGTTGTATAGAAGTCTATGCTTCATGTGTTAAAGCTGCATTCTCTCTCCTGACCACCAGGGGGCGACTCCTCTGGTTGTATAGAAGTCTATGCTTCATGTGTTAAAGCTGCATTCTCTCTCCTGACCACCAGGGGGCGACTCCTCTGGTTGTATAGAAGTCTATGCTTCATGTGTTAAAGCTGCATTCTCTCCTGACCACCAGGGGGCGACTCCTCTGGTTGTATAGAAGTCTATGCTTCATGTGTTAAAGCTGCATTCTCTCTCCTGGCCACCAGGGGGCGACTCCTCTGGTTGTATAGAAGTCTATGCTTCATGTGTTAAAGCTGCATTCCCTCTAGTGAACACCAGGGGGCAACTCCTCTGGCTGCATGATGTTCATTTAGTAGATTATGGTCTGTAGAGTCAGCCCACGTGTGTTCTGTCCTCCAGCACCTCCGTCTCTCCCTGAACGAGGACGGTCAGTGCCGAGTGCAGCACCTCTGGTTCCAGTCCATCTTCGACATGTTGGAGCACTTCCGGGTGCACCCGATCCCCCTGGAGTCCGGCGGCGCCTCCGACGTCACGCTCATCAGCTTCGTGGGCGCCACCGCCGTTCGCCAGCCAGGTACGGAGCGAACCTCGCCGCCAAGAAACACGCGAAGAAGAGAAGCAGGAAGTCGGTTGCCGTGAACGTGGTGGCCCGTAACGCCTTCGTAAAGCTTCCATGACCTCCGACATCACGCACAGGAAGTTCAATACCAGAGAATAAATGCTCGTCTCATTCCGTCATCACTTCTCAGGCATCAAGGAAGTATTGTCATTTGAGCAGAAATACACAATTTTAACAACACATTTGTCCAACACCCTGTAAAACACGAATATTCTCCCAATATTTAAATTTTAACTCAAGTTTTAGTTAGAAAAACGTTTTGAACATTTCAGTCAAAATAGCGCCTACTTTCTTTAACTTCAACATAATAAATATGTTTAACTGTAATTTTTCGGACAAAATATCGGACTTATTTCAAACGTACGCGACGACGAGGAGGCTCTGCGATCCTTTTTTATTTTAGTTTTTTACGTGAGAAAAAATAGCCGCTGACCAGATCTGCTCCTTTCTGTTCTGACCTTTCACAATAAAAGCCCCTGAATGATTAGAAAGTAATTGTCCCGACGCTGTGTTGCGAAAGCCAATCGGCGTTGAGATGCTCTACGCGTGTGCAGATATTTCACTCTGTGTATCCTCCTCTGTCCAGATGTAGTCACTTCCTGTTTACTGGTTGCAAAAAAAACAAGATGGCGGCGGCCGTAATCCAAGATTCCAAACGCAGGTTTACACGACCCGCTTCAAAGTCAGAGTATTATTATATTTGGAATAACGGTGTAATATTTGTTGCGTGTGAACGCAGTCGGTGTTAAATGTCGGGAACAGAAACTAACTTCAGACGGGGACGCTCCCGCTGACCTCTGACCTCTGTTGTATCCGTTGGCTCATCCCTTGCAGGCCGGGACAGGGCAGGCAGTCGGCCCACAGTCTGTGATGTCATCACCACGCGCCATCCCGACTCTCCATCAACCCCCATCTCTGACTGTGTGTAAGTGAGACCGGACTCTAAAAGAGAGACACTCCGAGAGGGAGTGAGAGACTCTTGAGTGAGAGAGTGAGCAACACTGTGAGAGAGAGTGAGAGAAACAATCTGAGAGACACTGTGATAGTGAGAGAGACATTATGTGAGAGTGAGAGACACTCTGTGATAGTGAGAGAGACATTATGTGAGAGTGAGAGACACTCTGTGATAGTGAGAGACATTATGTGAGAGTGAGAGAGACATTATGTGAGAGTGAGAGACACTCTGTGATAGTGAGAGACATTATGTGAGAGTGAGAGAGACATTATGTGAGAGTGAGAGACATTATGTGAGAGTGAGAGACACTCTGTGATAGTGAGAGACATTATGTGAGAGTGAGAGACACTGTGATAGTGAGAGAGACATTATGTGAGAGTGAGAGACACTCAGTGATAGTGAGAGACATTATGTGAGAGTGAGAGACACTCTGTGATAGTGAGAGAGACATTATGTGAGAGTGAGAGACATGTGAGAGTGAGAGAGACATTGTGTGAGAGTGAGAGACACTCTGTGATAGTGAGAGAGACATTATGTGAGAGTGAGAGAGACATGTGAGAGTGACAGACATTATGTGAGAGTGACAGACATTATGTGAGAGTGAGAGACATTTTGTGAGAGTGAGAGAGACATTATGTGAGAGTGAGAGACACTGTGATAGTGAGAGAGACACTCTGTGATAGTGAGAGAGACATTATGTGAGAGTGAGAGACACTGTGATAGTGAGAGAGACATTATGTGAGAGTGAGAGACATTATGTGAGAGTGAGAGACACTCTGTGATAGTGAGAGAGACATTATGTGAGAGTGAGAGACACTGATAGTGAGAGAGACATTATGTGAGAGTGAGAGACACTCTGTGATAGTGAGATAGACATTATGTGAGAGTGAGAGACATTATGTGATAGTGAGAGAGACACTCTGTGATAGTGAGAGAGACACTCTGTGATAGTGAGAGAGACATTATGTGAGAGTGAGAGACACTGTGATAGTGAGAGAGACATTATGTGAGAGTGAGAGACACTGATAGTGAGAGAGACATTATGTGAGAGTGAGAGACATTATGTGATAGTGAGAGACATTATGTGAGAGTGAGAGACACTCTGTGATAGTGAGAGAGACACTGTGATAGTGAGAGAGACACTCTGTGATAGTGAGAGAGACACTCTGTGATAGTGAGAGAGACACTCTGTGATAGTGAGAGAGACATTATGTGATAGTGAGAGACATTATGTGAGAGTGAGAGAGACATTATGTGAGAGTGAGAGACACTCTGTGATAGTGAGAGAGACACTCTGTGATAGTGAGAGAGAGTGAGACACTAGTGAGAGTGCGTGCGTGCGTGTGTGTGTGCGCGTGCTCCTTGTAGTGGACCGTCTCCATGACTACCATGGACTTCATCACCACAGACTCTTAACCGTCGCTCACTTTCTCTCCTTTTCTCTTCCGACTCCTCACTTCACTCCTTCACTACACCTTTGGCCTTATTTCCTCCTTCCTCTATTTACACTTATTCCCTCTTCTTTCCTTCCTTCCTTCCTTCCTTCCTTCCTTCCTGTCCCTGCAGACTTGACCAGCAGACCCCGTAGCCCTCCTCAGCCGCCTCCTCCTCCGCTGCCGCCGGGCCGCCCGCCGCCCCCGTCGCCTCCCCAGGAGCGAGGAGGTGAGGCGGAGGATGTGGCGGGAGGAGGAGGAGGAGGAGGAGGAGGAGGAGGAGGAGCAGGAGGAGGAGGAGCAGGAGGAGGAGGAGCAGGAGGAGGAGGAGCAGGAGCAGGAGGTGGAGGAGGCGTGGCCACGGTGATGATGCCCTCGCCTCCGCCGGGAGGAGGAGGAGTCGAAGGAGGAGGAGGAGGAGGAGGAGGTGACGACTGGGAGGACACTCCTCTACGCCAACTCGAAGCTGTGGAGGGAGAGGAGAGGGAGGGAGCGAGGGCGCCAAGAGCCATCAACAACCAGTACTCCTTCTTCTGATGAAGGGAGGAGGAGGAGGAGGAGGAGGAGGAGGAGGAGGAGGAGGAGGAGGAGGAGGAGGAGGAAGAAGAAGAGGAGGAGGAGTGTATGTGTGTTTGTGTTCAAGTGTGTGTGAGCGGGCGTGAGATTGGATGAGGCGGCGACATCATAGCCATTCATAACCAGTATTTTTATTTTGTTAGTGAGGAGGAGGAGGAGGAGGAGGAGGAGGAGGCGTGCTAACACTAACCGAGAGAGAGAGAGCAGCTTCACAACACTAACTCGCGGTACATTTCTGTGTCTTTAATATATTTGTTTTAGTCCGATAAGCTCGGTGTTTGAAGCCAGCAGTCCTGATACCTCAACCGTCTGTCCTACGGAGGCCCAGAGGGGCCAAACGGTGTGTTTGTGACGCAAGAACAGGTGAACAACAACAACAAA
>NC_046973.1:1475965-1478465 GCF_009769545.1 Cyclopterus lumpus | reverse complement strand
TTTAAATTGCATTCAGCTCGTCAATTATATAAGTTATGGAAATCAAAGTTCTTAAAGTTGTTTATATTTTTTTCATTGTAAATACTTTAAAAGAATAACAAGATAGAAGTGAAGTACGTTTCCTCATGTCGAATAAAGTCATTATTATTATTACTACTATCACTATTCTTAGATTCTTGATTTGCATAAAGAAAACTCTACAAAAACATTTAAATTGAGGAAAAACTGGCATTTTTCATGTAAAATATAATTAAATAACTTAAATTAATGAATAAGAGTTTGTCCACCAGTTTATTTTTACACCTAAAACTCAAAGTAATGACGAAGTAGGAGGGATTATTGTTGTTATTGATTAATCTGCCGAATACTTTGTTGATCAATTGTTTGGTTTATGAAATGAAACAAAAAGTCTTCTATTCTCTCCCAAGAAATTAAAAACCCAAATATATAAAAAAATTAAAGACAAAGAGAGTTTAGAAAACATATCTTTTCCTTAAATAAACAACAACATTCTCACGTGTGTTTCTGCAGGTGTTTGAAGGCGTCTACAACAATGCCCGAATGCTTCACTTCCTCACAGCAGTCGTGGTGAGTAGACATCTTTAATATTTAATCTCTATTTTATATTCATGTGAACATCTGGATTTATTCTGGTTTTTCACCAACACTACATTTTACTAGATTACATGAACGTATCATGAGAACGTTATCATTTACCTTCAGCCAGTACTCATGTTCACTGAGCAGAGCCTGAACGCATCATGAGAACGTTATCATTTACCTTCAGCCAGTACTCATGTTCACTGAGCAGAGCCTGAACGCATCATGAGAACGTTATCATTTACCTTCAGCCAGTACTCATGTTCACTGAGCAGAGCCTGAACGCATCATGAGAACGTTATCATTTACCTTCAGCCAGTACTCATGTTCGCTGAGCAGAGCCTGAACGCATCATGAGAACGTCATCATTTACCTTCAGCCAGTACTCATGTTCACTGAGCAGAGCCTGAACGCATCATGAGAACGTTATCATTTACCTTCAGCCAGTACTCATGTTCGCTGAGCAGAGCCTGAACGCATCATGAGAACGTCATCATTTACCTTCAGCCAGTACTCATGTTCACTGAGCAGAGCCTGAACGCATCATGAGAACGTTATCATTTACCTTCAGCCAGTACTCATGTTCGCTGAGCAGAGCCTGAACGTATCATGAGAACGTTATCATTTACCTTCAGCCAGTACTCATGTTCACTGAGCAGAGCCTGAACGCATCATGAGAACGTTATCATTTACCTTCAGCCAGTACTCATGTTCACTGAGCAGAGCCTGAACGCATCATGAGAACGTTATCATTTACCTTCAGCCAGTACTCATGTTCGCTGAGCAGAGCCTGAACGCATCATGAGAACGTCATCATTTACCTTCAGCCAGTACTCATGTTCACTGAGCAGAGCCTGAACGCATCATGAGAACGTTATCATTTACCTTCAGCCAGTACTCATGTTCGCTGAGCAGAGCCTGAACGCATCATGAGAACGTCATCATTTACCTTCAGCCAGTACTCATGTTCACTGAGCAGAGCCTGAACGCATCATGAGAACGTTATCATTTACCTTCAGCCAGTACTCATGTTCGCTGAGCAGAGCCTGAACGTATCATGAGAACGTTATCATTTACCTTCAGCCAGTACTCATGTTCACTGAGCAGAGCCTGAACGCATCATGAGAACGTTATCATTTACCTTCAGCCAGTACTCATTTTCAAAGTCACATAATCAGAGACTAGAGAAATATGATGTCCTGATCACATGTTCTATTGATCACACGTTCTATTGATCACACGTTCTATTGATCACACGTTCTATTGATCACATGTTCTATTGATCACACGTTCTATTGATCACACGTTCTATTGATCACACGTTCTATTGATCACATGTTCTATTGATCACACGTTCTATTGATCACACGTTCTATTGATCACACGTTCTATTGATCACATGTCCAGGGCTCCACCTGTGATGTGAGGGTGAAGAACGGAGCCACGTTCGAAGGAATCTTCAAGACTTTAAGCTCTCAGGTAAAAATAAATAGACACAAAAACCTCCTGATCAGAGTTCATCTGTCATATTGATCCGTTTCCTCTTCTGTCCGCTGCCAGTGTGAGCTGGCTGTGGACGCTGTCCATAAACAGAGCGATGGAGGAGGAGGAGAGGAAGGCCAGTCCTCTCCTCCCAAGATTGAGGACATAACCGACACGATGATCTTCAGCCCCGGCGACCTGGTGACCATGACGTGCCGCGACGTCGACCTGAACTTTGCCGTCAGAGGTGACGGGAATCCAAATGATTTTAATACATCAATAATAGTGTTGATCACCGAATCGCATGTTTTCTAGTTATTCAAGAGATCAATACTCTACATGAACCCCTGGTGATTGACGGATGAAAGGTCATGACGTCATCGTTTCACTGAGGAGTTTTACATGAGACGCGTAGAAT
>NC_046973.1:1428465-1468465 GCF_009769545.1 Cyclopterus lumpus | reverse complement strand
TTCCCCAAAAACCCAGAGACTCCAGAGCAGCAGAACCCTGAGGACCCCAAACTCCCAGTCCTCATCTGCAGGTCGGTTCCTCGAGACGGGGATCAATACTAGTACCCTTATCCATACTAGTACCCTTATCCATACTAGTACCCTTATCCATACTAGTACTCTTATCAATACTAGTACCCTTATCCATACTAGTACTCTTATCAATACTAGTACCCTTATCCATACTAGTACCCTTATCCATACTAGTACCCTTATCCATACTAGTACCCTTATCAATACTAGTACCCTTATCCATACTAGTACCCTTATCAATACTAGTACTCTTATCAATACTAGTACTCTTATCCATACTAGTACTCTTATCAATACTAGTACCCTTATCCATACTAGTACCCTTATCAATACTAGTACCCTTATCCATACTAGTACCCTTATCCATACTAGTACCCTTATCCATACTAGTACCCTTATCAATACTAGTACCCTTATCCATACTAGTACTCTTATCAATACTAGTACCCTTATCCATACTAGTACTCTTATCAATACTAGTACCCTTATCCATACTAGTACTCTTATCAATACTAGTACCCTTATCCATACTAGTACCCTTATCAATACTAGTACCCTTATCCATACTAGTACCCTTATCAATACTAGTACTCTTATCAATACTAGTACCCTTATCCATACTAGTACCCTTATCAATACTAGTACCCTTATCAATACTAGTACTCTTATCAATACTAGTACCCTTATCCATACTAGTACTCTTATCAATACTAGTACTCTTATCAATACTAGTACCCTTATCAATACTAGTACTCCTATCCATACTAGTACCCTTATCCATACTAGTACCCTTATCAATACTAGTACCCTTATCCATACTAGTACCCTTATCAATACTATTACCCTTATCAATACTAGTACTCTTATCAATACTAGTACCCTTATCCATACTAGTACCCTTATCCATACTAGTACCCTTATCCATACTAGTACTCTTATCAATACTAGTACCCTTATCCATACTAGTACCCTTATCCATACTAGTACCCTTATCCATACTAGTACTCTTATCAATACTAGTACCCTTATCCATACTAGTACTCTTATCAATACTAGTACTCTTATCAATACTAGTACTCTTATCCATACTAGTACTCTTATCAATACTAGTACCCTTATCCATACTAGTACCCTTATCCATACTAGTACTCTTATCAATACTAGTACCCTTATCAATACTAGTACCCTTATCCATACTAGTACTCTTATCCATACTAGTACTCTTATCAATACTAGTACTCTTATCAATACTAGTACTCTTATCCATACTAGTACCCTTATCAATACTAGTACCCTTATCCATACTAGTACCCTTATCAATACTAGTACCCTTATCCATACTAGTACCCTTATCCATACTAGTACCCTTATCCATACTAGTACTCTTATCAATACTAGTACTCTTATCAATACTAGTACTCTTATCAATACTAGTACCCTTATCAATACTAGTACTCCTATCCATACTAGTACCCTTATCAATACTAGTACCCTTATCCATACTAGTACCCTTATCCATACTAGTACCCTTATCAATACTAGTACCCTTATCAATACTAGTACCCTTATCCATACTAGTACCCTTATCAATACTAGTACCCTTATCCATACTAGTACCCTTATCCATACTAGTACCCTTATCAATACTAGTACCCTTATCAATACTAGTACCCTTATCCATACTAGTACTCTTATCAATACTAGTACTCTTATCCATACTAGTACCCTTATCAATACTAGTACTCCTATCCATACTAGTACCCTTATCAATACTAGTACCCTTATCAATACTAGTACCCTTATCCATACTAGTACCCTTATCAATACTAGTACCCTTATCAATACTAGTACCCTTATCCATACTAGTACCCTTATCAATACTAGTACCCTTATCCATACTAGTACTAGTATGGATAAGATTACTTACTAACTCCCCCCCCCCCCCTCCAGTCTCTCGTGCTCCTAAAGCCGACACCACCCTGGACCTCCTTCCTGTGGGCGGGCCCGTGTTCTTGGACTCCTCTTCCGTTGCCATGGCCACCGGCTCCAAACCCTCCGGCCCGACGCCCCTCTTCCCCATTGATGGTGAGACGAGTCTGTGTTCGCAAAGCATTTAGAGAAAGAAAACAACAACACCACCTCTATAATACTAACATATGAAATACAAATATTATATTAATAACATGAAATACAAATATTATATTAATAACATGAAATAAAAATGTAAAACTGTGAAATTGTATGGACAGCATAAGATATGGAGTATATCTTTTTTTTTTTTAACTCAGATTTGAATATATTGTAAGATTTTACATTTACAGAGAAATGTAAAGCAGAAAATAATCACATTTTGGAACTGTTTCCTTCTTAATATTGATCAATAAATTGTAAAAGCGTGATGCAGTGAACAGACGTGTGGAATAAACATGAGCTTTCTCCTCCCAGTGAACGAGATCCTCAGCACGGCCGCCAAGGAGAGAACCGACGCTCTGTCTGAGGGAAAGCCCTGCAAAGGTAACGAGGAAACCCCGTTTCTAAAGTCCCAGCTTCACGCCTCCCCTTTTAACTCTGAGCTCTTCGTCTCGCAGCTCCAACGGTGCAGCAGAGAAACCAGCTGGAGGAGCTGCGCAAGTTCGGCAAGGAGTTCAGGGTGAGACCGGTGGTCAGAGGTCACACAGAGGTCACACAGGGGTGTTTTAGCTCCTAGAAGGATCAAGGTTTAAATGAACGCTATATTTAATATATCTCCCCCTCGTTCCTGTCTCTCAGCTGCAGCCCACCTCCTCTCCGTCAGCGAGCCCGGCCTCTGCAGACCCTCCTCCGCACAGCTCCGCCTCCTCCTCCTCTTCCTCCTCCTCCTCCCCAGCGCCGCCGCCCAAACCCGCCCAAGACCTGCAGCAGGTGACGGAGGTCGCCCCGACCTTCACGGCCCCCTCCGCCGGCCCCGAGTCCTTCGGGCCGGAGGGGCGGCGGCCTGGGCCGAGCCCCGGCGGCGAGGACGGCCGTCCGGAGAGCGGCGAGCGGCCCGAGGCTGCAGCCACAGCGTGAGTACCCAGGAGCATGCTGGGTAGCGGGGTTAGCTTAGCGTCTGTTATTTGTGTTTTTTTATGTGGCGCGTTGTGTGGAAGTTCTTGGCGGCCATCTTGGAAAAGAGATTTATTTTAAGTGGGATTCTGTTTTTCTTTCCAAATGAAAGATCCATCAAAACTATTTTTTAAATGCACCGGTTGCAATTTTCTTTTTCTGATTCCAACGTCCGATTATTTTAAAGTCTGACTCAAATTAAACAAACATTTTAGTGACTTTATTTTATTTCTTGTTGTTTTTCCAGGCAAGTGAAAAACTCCACGTTGAATCCAAATGCGAAAGAATTCCTGCCCATCAAAGTGAACATAGTGCAGGTTCCTCTCCTTTGACCTTTAACCTTTGACCTTTAACCTTTCAAGTAGAATCCCGTCTTATTAAAACTCTGTTGTGACAGAAGCCTGCGCCGACCCCCACTCCTCCTCGACCGACGCCCCCCAGCCCCTCATTGGTCCTGGCTCCTCCAGGACAACCAGGAGGCGGAGCCATCTACAGCAACCCACCTGGACACTACCTGTCCTACGTCTCCCCGCTCCACCTCCAGGGACACCAGATGCAGGTCTGAATCCCTCTTCAGGGTCACCTAGAACTTTAGGAAATATATATGTATATGTATGTAATATAATTATATCATGTACATAAATTATATTATATATATGTATATTATAATACAAGTATATATATATATGTATATATATATTTATAATATACAGAATATAATTACATAATTGAATTATATATAATATAATTATTATATTATATAAACTCAACATTTTGACCTGTTGTCACACTCCTCAGGCTCCTCAGATGTATCAGTACACGATGTCGACTGTCAACCAGGGCAAATACCCCAGAGCCAAAGGTACACACACACTAATACCTCATGTTCACTGAGCAGAGCCTGAACGCATCACCATGTAACCGAAGTGAACCTCCGCTGGTTCTCCGTTAGCGGTGCTGCTAACGTTGCTAGCTCTTCCCCGTTGGTCTAAACACTGATTAGTTGTTCACAAAGTCACATGATCAGAGATCACATCACTACCAAGCACAGCAGCTGATCACAGATCAGTCGGTTCAGTTAATGACGTGTGTTGTGCTGTTTTCAGGCCCGGTGGTGGGACAGCGTCCGGAGCACCACGCCTCCCAGGCCTCCTCCATGATCTCAGCTGCAGCCTCGGCAGCGGGACCCCCTCTGGTGGCCTCACCGTACCCCCAGTCCTACCTGCAGTACGGTCAGGTGATCCAGGCCCTGCCCCCCCACTTCCACGGACAGGTACCCCTATTCAAGCTCACAGCCTTGCTGAAGTTTCGATGCATCTTACTCATCCAATCATGTCGGGACCCATCTGATTCATCTGGTGACCCTATGCAGGGGCCAGGCCCCCTATGTTTGGACCCACTATACTAAACTACTGTATATGAAGAAGTTAAAGTAACATGATGCTTCACATTCATTAATGTTTCAATGCATCAAAATAGTCTATGCTTCATGTGTTAAAGCTGCATTCTCTCTCCTGACCACCAGAGGGCGACTCCTCTGGTTGTATAGAAGTCTATGCTTCATGTGTTAAAGCTGCATTCTCTCTCCTGACCACCAGGGGGCGACTCCTCTGGTTGTATAGAAGTCTATGCTTCATGTGTTAAAGCTGCATTCTCTCTACTGACCACCAGGGGGCGACTCCTCTGGTTGTATAGAAGTCTATGCTTCATGTGTTGAAGCTGCATTCTCTCTCCTGACCACCAGGGGGCGACTCCTCTGGTTGTATAGAAGTCTATGCTTCATGTGTTAAAGCTGCATTCTCTCTACTGACCACCAGGGGGCGACTCCTCTGGTTGTATAGAAGTCTATGCTTCATGTGTTAAAGCTGCATTCTCTCTCCTGACCACCAGGGGGCGACTCCTCTGGTTGTATAGAAGTCTATGCTTCATGTGTTAAAGCTGCATTCTCTCTCCTGACCACCAGGGGGCGACTCCTCTGGTTGTATAGAAGTCTATGCTTCATGTGTTAAAGCTGCATTCTCTCTCCTGACCACCAGGGGGCGACTCCTCTGGTTGTATAGAAGTCTATGCTTCATGTGTTAAAGCTGCATTCTCTCTCCTGACCACCAGGGGGCGACTCCTCTGGTTGTATAGAAGTCTATGCTTCATGTGTTAAAGCTGCATTCTCTCTCCTGACCACCAGGGGGCGACTCCTCTGGTTGTATAGAAGTCTATGCTTCATGTGTTAAAGCTGCATTCTCTCTCCTGACCACCAGGGGGCGACTCCTCTGGTTGTATAGAAGTCTATGCTTCATGTGTTAAAGCTGCATTCTCTCTCCTGACCACCAGGGGGCGACTCCTCTGGTTGTATAGAAGTCTATGCTTCATGTGTTAAAGCTGCATTCTCTCTCCTGACCACCAGGGGGCGACTCCTCTGGTTGTATAGAAGTCTATGCTTCATGTGTTAAAGCTGCATTCTCTCTCCTGACCACCAGGGGGCGACTCCTCTGGTTGTATAGAAGTCTATGCTTCATGTGTTAAAGCTGCATTCTCTCTCCTGACCACCAGGGGGCGACTCCTCTGGTTGTATAGAAGTCTATGCTTCATGTGTTAAAGCTGCATTCTCTCTCCTGACCACCAGGGGGCGACTCCTCTGGTTGATATAGATTTATTTATATTTAGTACATTCTGACTCTTCGGTCCATTCTCCAGCCCGTGTACTCGATGCTTCAGGGCGGCGCGAGGATGCTGACGGCCGGGGCCCCCCCTCCCCAGATGGGTCCTCCCGGCCCCCAGTACCCCGGCCAGGCTGAGGGGCCACAACAGGCCATGTATGGTAAGCAGAACTCAGTCTTCTATTTATCCTTTTTTTAATGAAAGTGCACATTTTAATTCATCAAACTGTTGAATTCTTTGAAGATAGTTTAGTTTTCATTGTTTGTTAAATATTTCATCACAATGTAAAACAAGAAGCCAACATTAAAACTAATAAAGTTGATGATAACTTATTTCTAAAGTCAGTAAACGGTTTGAAAAGAAAGAAAATGTCTCCTTACCGTATTTAGTCGGTTAATATGTCAAGAAATAATAAGACAAACCATATAATCAAGAAGAAATTAACCTTGTGGAACATAATAAATAATAATTTAAACATTTCTACTATATTATATATAAATATATATAATTTAATCCGATGTTCCAGTTCATCAGATGAAAGTAAAACATTAACATTTAATGTTCAGTTTGACATTTAAAGAGTAAATACACAGATTTGGTTCTACGAGGTTCTGACCTCCAGATGCGGTTCCTTATTTCAGCCCAGTCCTTCTCCCACCACTCGGGCGCCCTCCACCACCCTCAGCCCTCCAGCACCCCGACTGGGAACCAGCCGCCCCCCCAGCACTCAGCTCCCAGTCCGGGACACAACCAGGTACCCGGTTAGCTCCTCATGTGGTTTTGGTTCCTGCTGAAAGCCTCTTTGGTGAACCGGTCTCCGTCTCCGTCTCCCCTCCCCCCTCCCCTCAGTCCAGCCAGGCCGGTCCTCAGCCTCAGTCCATGTTCCACTCTGGAGGTCTGCAGAACCCGGCGCCCCCCAACCTGCCGCCGGGCCACAGCTCCCCCCAGACCTCCTACACCATGCAGGGCTACAGCCTCCCGGGACACCAGCCTCTGGCCCACGGCTTCCCCTCCATTAGCCAGCTCACGCAGGTAGCTCCTCTTTAAACAGTCACCTTTACGACGGTCCTCGAACGCATCGTGTGGGACCGCTTCCGTCTGGAAAGAAGCAGATTAAAAATGCGATATCTGCGATATTTGCGTTACTTGTACTGCGGTATCTGCGATACTCGTACTGCGATATCTGCGATATTTGCCGTACTCGTTCTGCGGTACTCGTACTGCGATATTTGCCGTACTCGTTCTGCGGTATTCGTTCTGCGGTATTCGTTCTGCGGTATTCGTACTGCGGTATCTGCGCTACTGGTCCTGCAGTACTCGTACTGCGGTATTCGTACTGCGGTATCTGCAGTACTGGTCCTGCAGTACTCGTACTGCGGTATCTGCAGTACTGGTCCTGCGGTATTCGTACTGCGGTATCTGCGGTACTGGTCCTGCGGTATTCGTACTGCGGTATCTGCAGTACTGGTCCTGCGGTATTCGTACTGCGGTATCTGCAGTACTGGTCCTGCAGTACTCGTACTGCGGTACTCGTACTGCAGTATTCGTACTGCGGTATCTGCGGTACTCGTCCTGCAGTATCTGCGATATTTGCGTTACTCGTCCTGCGATATTTGCGTTACTCGTCCTGCGGTATCTGCGGTACTCGTCCTGCGGTATCTGCGATATTTGCGGTACTCGTCCTGCGATATTTGCGTTACTCGTCCTGCGGTACTCGTCCTGCGGTATCTGCAGTACTGGTCCTGCGGTACTCGTTCTGCAGTATCTGCAGTACTGGTCCTGCGGTACTCGTTCTGCAGTATCTGCAGTACTGGTCCTGCGGTACTCTTACTGCGGTATCTGCAGTACTGGTCCTGCGGTACTCGTACTGCGGTATTCGTACTGCGATATTTGCGGTACTCGTCCTGCGGTATCTGCAGTACTGGTCCTGCGGTACTCTTACTGCGGTATCTGCAGTACTGGTCCTGCGGTACTCGTACTGCGGTATCTGCAGTACTGGTCCTGCGGTACTCGTACTGCGGTATCTGCAGTACTGGTCCTGCGGTACTCGTACTGCGGTATCTGCAGTACTGGTCCTGCGGTACTCGTACTGCGGTATCTGCAGTACTGGTCCTGCGGTACTCGTTCTGCAGTACTGGTCCTGCGGTACTCGTACTGCGGTATTCGTACTGCGGTATCTGCAGTACTGGTCCTGCGGTACTCGTACTGCGGTATCTGCAGTACTGGTCCTGCGGTACTCGTACTGCGGTATCTGCAGTACTGGTCCTGCGGCACTCGTACTGCGGTATCTGCAGTACTGGTCCTGCGGCACTCGTTCTGCGGTACTCGTACTGGTCCTGCGGTACTCGTACTGCGGTATCTGCAGTACTGGTCCTGCGGTACTCGTACTGCGGTATCTGCAGTACTGGTCCTGCGGTACTCGTACTGCGGTATCTGCAGTACTGGTCCTGCGGTACTCGTTCTGCAGTACTGGTCCTGCGGTACTCGTACTGCGGTATCTGCAGTACTGGTACTGCGGTACTCGTCCTGCGGTAACGGTCTGGGTTGTGTCTGCAGGCCCACGTTGCAGGAGGTCTCTCTGGACCGCATCACTCTGGGGGTCATGGTCTGCCGCCCGTCATGCTGCACTACGTCTCCCCCCAGCAGGGCGCCGGCTCCAACCCCCAACACGGCCCCCAGCAGGGGGCGCCGCAGCACTTCTACATCGGACACCCACAAGGTACAGTAGCCCCCCTGGACCCAGACCTGGTCTGAGTCCCGGGGACAACAATAAGGTTGAAGACCGGACAGTACTGCCCTCTACAGGCAGATGGCAGTAACTACAGAAGTCGTGATTAAAGACCTTGAAAGGAATGAAACATTAGTTTTTGTGCTTTACCATCTTATGACTTTTAAAGAAATACTCTGGTTTCACAAACTGAATTACGACCTCGGCCTTTTCGTACCAAGTTGTAAAAAACATTAAGTTATTTTCTGTGTGTGAATAACATTCGTAGATTCATAAAGAAGATGAATTGAATATTTCAATGTTTGGTCCTCCAGCTCTTCAGGTCCAGGCTCACCCGACCCAGCAGCTGTCCTTCCACCCGTCTGCCAACTGAACCCGCCCCCCCATCTGGCTCCACCCCCCTCCACATCTGGCTCCACCCCCCTTTAATATAATAAACCATAAATAAACGATAACCCGAAGCAGTCGTAACATTCCCCACAGGAAACAAACGCAGCGCCACGTTTTAAATGTAAATAGAACGTTTTCTGGAGAGGAAAGATTTCTCTTTTTGTCCTTTTGCAGACGGAACCAGTTCATTAATAAAACCACTGAATCAAAACCACTTTGTTCACTGGGACGTTGTTTCTGTTTCAACTCATTCTGATAAAATATATTATGTCTTTATATTAATATAAAAAAATGGTTGTAGTATCGTTGTTGCATCACTTATTGTTTATTAAATATAACTAGATGAAGTTGAGATTCAATCATTAATAACAATATAACATTTGTGCTTCTGAATAAGAAGTTCAAGTGGATTAAACTAATTAGATTCATACATATTTTCTGCTAATTCTGCCTCAAATCAATTAATCATGAAGTAAAAAAAATATCGAAAGAAAAATAGAAGTTACTCAAAAAATTAGTAAAAGAGTTTAAAGTTGTTTGTTTTAAATTGCAAAGAAATACAATAAGAACATTTCTAGAACACGCATAAACAAAAATACACAAACAAAGTCTTGTTAAAGATTCTCAGGAGTCGTCAGTAAAATGTAAGAAAAGCTCTAAAAACGCAAAACAGGATTAATCTCAAAAAGTAGATCAGAAACAAACTAAGAACTTATTTTACCTTAAATATCAAACAAACAGATTTAAAATCATGATTCAGAAGCTAATTTATAAACATAAATGTCCGTCATCTCTTTTAAGGACACATTTAAATAGAGATGTTTAGAAGAGTTTGTATGAGGTACTTCTACACGGTCTGTGTATTACTACAGTAGAAGTACTGTTCTACGTATTTTAGACCCCTAAAAGGATCAATATCAGTTAAAGTGAACGTTTTTCAAGCTGTCGTTTACTCTCGTTCTTGAACCCTTAGTTTGTTTGTCACATGTTCATATTTCACCTCATACAAACACTCTTTTAAACATCACTACCGGCCCTTTAAGTGTGTTGTTAAAGGGCCGTAACCGTGGAGACCCAGTGAGACCCATTGATTGTCTGTAAATGTGCAGATGAATATTAGAGATCAATAAGCAGCAGAAGAAGTGCTCACTGAGGTCCGTCTGTCTGATTCCCATCGTGGACGTTGACGTAGTTCCCTTCATCTTCATCACTGTCATCTTCATCTTCATCGTCGCTTTTGGCCGACAGATATATAGTTGATCCTGCTGGATGAGTTTAGTTATAAAACAACAACAACAACAACAACAATCTGCTCTTTAGATCAATGTCCCATTCATCCAGTAAAAGTACTAATACCACAAGGTACTTTTACTTAAGAGTATTTGTACTTATTTACATAAACATAAAACATTCAGTGATTTGAGACGCAGACAGAACGTTTTTTACTTCAGATGAAAAGAAAACTTAATAATAAAGTATATTATCTTATAATCTTAAATATAAATGATATTAAAGAGCAGCTGTTAGACAAACAGGAAGCTGGTGAGGTCGTCCGTGTCAAACACCACCGAAGAAGAACTCACTTTCAAAGTGCAGCGTTTCCACATTCAGATAATCGGAGTCTGAGGAGAAGGAGGCGCGGTTACCATGGCGACCAATCAACCAATCAATGTGAGAACCCAACAATAATACAGAACTAATAAAACACATTTTAAATCTCACCTTTCTTCTCCGGGACGTTTTCATAATCATGTCGAACATCTGTGAAAACAAACAAACAAACAAACAAACACGATCAATATTCATCTTTAAATGCCCTTCAGATCAACGACGATCAAAACGTAATGAGGACGACGATTTTATACATTAGAGATAGTATACAGTACATTAGAGATAGTATACAGTACATTAGAGATAGTATACAGTACATTAGAGACATTAGAGATAGTATACATTACATTAGACATTAGAGATAGTATACATTACATTAGAGATAGTATACAGTATATTAGAGATAGTATACATTACATTAGAGATATTAGAGATAGTATACATTACATTAGAGATATTAGAGATAGTATACATTACATTAGAGATAGTATACATTACATTAGAGACATTGGAGATAGTATACATTACATTAGAGATATTGGAGATAGTATACATTACATTAGAGATAGTATACAGTACATTAGAGATAATATACAGTACATTAGAGATAGTATACAGTACATTAGAGACATTGGAGATAGTATACATTACATTAGAGATAGTATACAGTACATTAGAGATAATATACAGTACATTAGAGATAGTATACAGTACATTAGAGACATTGGAGATAGTATACATTACATTAGAGATAGTATACAGTACATTAGAGATAATATACAGTACATTAGAGATATGAGATAGTATACATTACATTAGAGATAGTATACAGTACATTAGAGATATGAGATAGTATACATTACATTAGAGATAATATACAGTACATTAGAGATAGTATACAGTACATTAGAGATATGAGATAGTATACATTACATTAGATAGTATACAGTACATTAGAGACATTAGAGATAGTATACAGTACATTAGAGATAGTATACAGGATATTAGAGATAGTATACAGTACATTAGAGACATTAGAGATAGTGAGATAGTATACAGTACATTAGAGATAGTATACAGTACATTAGAGATATTAGAGATAGTATACATTACATTAGAGATAGTATACAGTACATTAGAGATAGTATACAGTACATTAGAGATAGTATACATTACATTAGAGATAGTATACATTACATTAGAGATAGTATACAGTACATTAGAGATAGTATACAGTACATTAGAGATATGAGATAGTATACATTACATTAGAGATAGTATACAGTACATTAGAGACATTAGAGATAGTATATAGTACATTAGAGATAGTATACAGGATATTAGAGATAGTATACAGTACATTAGATATATTAGAGATAGTATACAGTACATTAGAGACAGTGAGATAGTATACAGTACATTAGAGATAGTATACAGTACATTAGAGATAGTATACAGTACATTAGAGATAGTATACAGTACATTAGAGATATTATAAGTATACAGTACATTAGAGATATTAGAGATAGTATACTGTACATTAGAGATAGTATAAGTATACTGTACATTAGAGATATTAGAGATAGTATACTGTACATTAGAGATATTAGAGATAGTATACTGTACATTAGAGATAGTATAAGTATACAGTACGTTAGAGATAGTGAGATAGTATACAGTACATTAGAGATAGTATAAGTATACAGTACATTAGAGATATTAGAGCTAATATACTGTACAGTGATGAAGAACCTCCATTACTTAAACAGGTAATTAAAGAAGAAAAACTATTAACTGAATCTCAAAACTCTAAATTAGTGTTTCCGTTTCCCAAGCCGTACCTGAACTGGGCGTGGAGGCTCGGCTCTGATTGGTCCGAGGGGTTTCTACTTCGGGCAACACGATGCTGCAGAAACCAGAGAAGAAGAAACCATCAGACCTGAACTACTCAGTGTGAAAAACCCCAGAGGCTCATGGGAAACAGGAAACCTACATGTAGCCGGGGTCTTCTGCATCGCTGTCAGTGTAAATGTAGTCTAGACCTGAGGAAGAACACACGTCGTCATCATCATCATCATGATCATCTTCATCATCACCACCATCATCATTCACCTTCATCATCATCATCACCTTCATCATGACCATCATCATCATTCACCTTCATCGTGACCATCATCATCATCCACCTTCATCATCATCATCATCACCTTCATCATGACCATCATCATCATTCACCATCATCATCATTCACCTTCAACATCATCATCATCATCCACCTTCATCATCATCATCATTCACCATCATCATTCACCTTCATCACCATCATTCACCTTCATCATCACCGTCATCATTCACCTTCATCATCATCACCATTCACCTTCATCATGACCATCATCATTCACCTTCATCATCATCACCATTCACCTTCATCATGATCATCATCATCCACCTTCATCATGACCATCATCACCATTCACCTTCATCATGATCATCATCATTCACCTTCATCATCATCCACCTTCATCATGACCATCATCACCATTCACCTTCATCATGATCATCATCATTCACCTTCATCATCATCCACCTTCATCATGACCATCATCATTCACCTTCATCATCACCATTCACCTTCATCATCGTCATCATTCACCTTCATCATCACCATTCACCTTCATCATGATCATCATCATTCACCATTCACCTTCATCATCGTCATCATTCACCTTCATTCACCTTCATCATCACCATTCACCTTCATCATGATCATCACCATTCACCTTCATCATCACCGTCATCATTCACCTTCATCATCATCACCATTCACCTTCATCATCACCGTCATCATTCACCTTCATCATCATCACCATTCACCTTCATCATGATCATCATCATTCACCTTCATCATCACCATTCACCTTCATCATGATCATCACCATTCACCTTCATCATCACCGTCATCATTCACCTTCATCATCATCACCATTCACCTTCATCATGATCATCATCATTCACCTTCATCATCACCATTCACCTTCATCATGATCATCATCATTCACCTTCATCATCACCGTCATCATTCACCTTCATCATCATCACCATTCACCTTTATCATCACCGTCATCATTCACCTTCATCATCATCACCATTCACCTTCATCATGATCATCATCATTCACCTTCATCATCACCATTCACCTTCATCATGATCATCACCATTCACCTTCATCATCACCGTCATCATTCACCTTCATCATCATCACCATTCACCTTCATCATGATCATCATCATTCACCTTCATCATCACCATTCACCTTCATCATGATCATCACCATTCACCTTCATCATCACCGTCATCATTCACCTTCATCATCATCACCATTCACCTTCATCATGATCATCATCATTCACCTTCATCATCACCATTCACCTTCATCATGATCATCATCATTCACCTTCATCATCACCGTCATCATTCACCTTCATCATCATCACCATTCACCTTCATCATCACCGTCATCATTCACCTTCATCATCATCACCATTCACCTTCATCATGATCATCACCATTCACCTTCATCATCACCGTCATCATTCACCTTCATCATCATCACCATTCACCTTCATCATGATCATCATCATTCACCTTCATCATCACCATTCACCTTCATCATGATCATCACCATTCACCTTCATCATCACCGTCATCATTCACCTTCATCATCATCACCATTCACCTTCATCATGATCATCATCATTCACCTTCATCATCACCATTCACCTTCATCATGATCATCACCATTCACCTTCATCATCACCGTCATCATTCACCTTCATCATCATCACCATTCACCTTCATCATGATCATCATCATGACCATCATCACCATTCACCTTCATCATCACCGTCATCATTCACCTTCATTCACCTTCATCATCATCCACCTTCATCATGATCATCATCATTCACCTTCATCATCATCACCATTCACCTTCATCATCAACGTCATCATTCACCTTCATTCACCTTCATCATCACCATTCACCTTCATCATGATCATCATCATTCACCTTCATCATCATCCACCTTCATCATGACCATCAGCACCATTCACCTTCATCATCACCGTCATCATTCACCTTCATTCACCTTCATCATCATCATCATCCACCTTCATCATGACCATCATCACCATTCACCTTCATCATGATCATCACCATTCACCTTCATCATCACCATTCACCTTCATCATCACCATTCACCTTCATCATGATCATCATCATTCACCTTCATCATCATCCACCTTCATCATGATCATCATCATTCACCTTCATCATCATCCACCTTCATCATGACCATCAGCACCATTCACCTTCATCATCACCGTCATCATTCACCTTCATTCACCTTCATCATCATCATCATCCACCTTCATCATGACCATCATCACCATTCACCTTCATCATGATCATCACCATTCACCTTCATCATCACCATTCACCTTCATCATCACCATTCACCTTCATCATGATCATCATCATTCACCTTCATCATCATCCACCTTCATCATGACCATCATCATTCACCTTCATCATGATCATCATCATTCACCTTCATCATCATCACCATTCACCTTCATCATCATTCACCTTCATCATCATCACCATTCACCTTCATCATCATTCACCTTCATCATCATCACCATTCACCTTCATCATGATCATCACCATTCACCTTCATCATCATCACCATTCACCTTCATCATCACCGTCATCATTCACCTTCATCATCATCCACCTTCATCATGACCATCATCATCATTCACCTTCATCATCACCGTCATCATTCACCTTCATTCACCTTCATCATGATCATCATCATTCACCTTCATCATCATCATCATCATCATTCACCTTCATCATGACCATCATCATCTTCATCATCACCATTCACCTAGATCATTCACCATCATTCACCTTCATCATCATCATCATCATTCGCCTTCATCATGACCATCATCATCATTCACCTTCATCATGACCATCATCATCATTCACCTTCATCATGACCATCATCATCATGACCATCATCACCATTCACCTTCATCATCACCGTCATCATCATTCACCTTCATCATGACCATTATCATCATTCGCCTTCATCATGACCATCATCATCATTCACCTTCATCATGACCATCATCATCATTCACCTTCATCATGACCATCATCACCATTCACCTTCATCATCACCGTCATCATCATTCACCTTCATCATGACCATCATCATCATTCACCTTCATCATGACCATCATCATTCACCTTCATCATCATCATCATCATTCACCTTCATCATGACCATCATCATTCACCTTCATCATGACCATCATCACCATTCACCTTCATCATGACCATCATCATCATTCACCTTCATCATCATCATCATTCACCTTCATCATGACCATCATCATCATTCACCTTCATCATGACCATCATCATTCACCTTCATCATGACCATCATCACCATTCACCTTCATCATGACCATCATCATCATTCACCTTCATCATCATCATCATTCACCTTCATCATCATTCGCCTTCATCATGACCATCATTCGCCTTCATCATGACCATCATCATCATTCACCTTCATCATGACCATCATCATCATTCACCTTCATCATGACCATCATCATCATTCACCTTCATCATGACCATCATCATCATTCACCTTCATCATCATCATTCGCCTTCATCATGACCATCATCACCATTCACCTTCATCATCATTCACCTTCATCATCATCACCATTCACATTCATCATCATCATTCACCTTCATCATCATCACCATTCACCTTCATCATCATCACCATTCACCTTCATCATGACCATCATTCACCTTCATCATCATTCACCTTCATCATCATCATCATCACCACCATTCACCTTTATCATCATCATCATTCACCTTCATCATCATCATCACCATTCACCTTTATCATCATCATCATTCACCTTCATCATCATCACCATTCACCTTTATCATCATCATCATTCACCTTCATCATCATCATCACCATTCACCTTTATCATCATCATCATTCACCTTCATCAAAGTCGAGGCCAACATCCTGAATCAAGACCAGTAAGTCTCAAGTCTTGTGTCAAGGCTACCGAGGCTAAAGAAGAGGCTGCCAAGTCCACCATCAAGACCACCGAGTCCACCATCAAGACCACCGAGTCAATTCAATTCAATTCAGTTTATTTTGTACAGCCCAATATCACAAATTACAACCTCCCCTCAGAGGGCTTTACAATCTGTACACATACGACATCCCTGACCTTTGACCTCACATCGGATCAGGAAAAACTCCCCAAAAATAACCTTTGACAGGGAAAAAAGGGAAGAAACCTCCAGGAGAGCAACAGAGGAGGATCCCTCTCCCCGGATGGACAGAAGAATAGATGTCATGTGACCTGATGAACAGAGTTACAGAGTTACATAAACACATTACATGAATATGACAATGTATGAATGGAACTCCAATCCATGAAACAGAAGGAGGTAGAGAGGAGGGGGGGCGGGGCATCAGCAGGGCCAATGGGAGGCCGGCTCACCAGCATCAGACACCTCCAGGTCCAATGGACCCTCTGAGACGTGAAGTCACAACGACTCCGGGGAGGAAGCAGAGTTAATAAGGTGCAATGGAGAGATGTAAATTCATCCATAAGGAGAGAGAGAAGAGGAGAGAGGTGCTCAGTGTATCCTAAAACATCCCCCAGCAGCCTATAAGCCTATAGCAGCATATCAAGGAGCTGGACCAGGGCAAACCTGATTCAGCCCTAACTATAAGCACTATTAAAGAGGAAAGTCTTAAGTCTATTCTTGAATGAGGTGACTGTGTCTGCCTCCAGGACTGAAAGTGGAAGCTGGTTTCATAAAAGAGGAGCTTGATAACTGAAGGCTCTGGCTCCCATCCTACTTTTTAGGACTCTAGGAACCACGAGTAGCCCCGCATTTAGTGAGCAGCTCTCTAGTGGGGCAATATGGTACTACAAGCTCCTTAAGATATGATGGTGCATCACCAATCAAGGCTTTGTAGGTGAGGAGAAGAATTTTAAATGTGATTCTTGATTTTACAGGGAGCCAGTGCAGAGCAGCTAATACAGGAGTCATGTGATCTCTTTTCTTAGTTTTTGTGAGTACACGAGCTGCAGCATCCTGGATCAACTGGAGGGATTTAAGAGACTTATTAGAGCAGCCTGATAATAAGGAGTTGCAGTAATCTAGTCTGGGCGTGAACCAGCTTTTCTGCATCTTTTTGAGACAAGATGTGTCTGATTTTTGAAATGTTACGTAGATGAAAAAATGCAGTCCTTGAGATTTGCTTTACGTGGAGTTAAAGGACAAGTCTCGGTCAAAGATAACTAGAGATTCTTTACAGTGGTGTTGGATGCCAGGGCAATGCCATCTACAGAAACCACATCACCAGATAATTGATCCCTGAGGTGTTCTGGGCCCAGTAAAATAACTTCAGTTTTGTCTGAGTTTAACATCAGGAAGTTGCAGGTCATCCATGTTTTTATGTCTTTAAGACATTCTTGAATTCTAGCGAGCTGGTTGGTCTCCTCTGGTTTGATCGATAGATATAATTGAGTATCGTCTGCATAGCAATGAAAGTTTATGCAGTGTTTCCTGATAATATTGCCCAAAGGAAGCATATATAAGGTAAATAAAATTGGTCCAAGCACAGAACCTTGTGGAACTCCGTGATTAACGTTGGTGGTCATTGAGGCTTCATCGTTTACAAATAGAAACTGAGATCGATCTGATAAATAGGATTTAAACCAACTTAGTGCGGTACCTGAAATGCCAATCGACTGATCCAGTCTCTGTAATAGGATGTCATGATCAATGGTGTCGAACGCAGCACTAAGGTCTAACAAGACCAGTACAGAGATGAGTCCTTTATCAGCACTAAGGTCTAATAATACCAGTACGGAGATGAGTCCTTTATCAGCACTGAGGTCTAACAAGACCAGTACAGAGATGAGTCCTTTATCAGCACTAAGATCTAATAATACCAGTACGGAGATGAGTCTTTTATCTGATGCAATTAGGAGGTCATTAGTAATCCTCACCAGTGCTGTCTCTGTGGTCTTTTCTAAATCCTGACTGAAACTCCTCAAATAAACTATTCTGATGTAGGAAGTCGCACAACTGATTTGCGACTACTTTCTCAAGGATCTTAGAGAGGAAGGGAAGGTTAGAGATCGGTCTGTAGTTAGCCAACACCTCTGGATTAAGAGTGGGCTTCTTCAGGAGAGGTTTAATTACAGCTACTTTGAAGGAATGTGGTACATGGCCTGTTAGCAAAGACACATTAACAATATCCAGCAGAGAGGTGCCAATTAAAGGCAACACGTCTTTAAGCAGCCTTGTTGGGTCTAAGAGACAGGTAGACGGTTTAGAAGTAGAAACCGTTGAGGACAATTGGTCTAGGTTAATGGGAGAAAAGCTATCCAAATATACACCAGGGCATACAGCCGTTTCCAAGGCCACTCCTCTTGATGACAGATGGGCAGTAGTTAAGGGCAAGAGATCATCAATCTTGCCTCTAATAGTTCAAATCTTTTCCTTGAAGAAGTTCATGAAGTCATTACTACTGAGGTCTATAGGAATACACGGCTCCACAGAGCTGTGACTCTCTGTCAGCCTGGCTACAGTGCTAAAGAGAACCCTGGGGTTGTTCTTATTTTTCTCTATTACTGATGAGTAATAGGCTGCTCTGGCATTACGGAGAGCCTTCTTATATGTTTTAAGACTATCTCGCCAAACTAAGCGTGATTCTTCCAGATTGGTGGAACGCCATATGCTTTCGAGCTTTGGTGAAGTTTGCTTTAGGTCGCGGGTCTGAGGGTTATACCAGGGAGCAAACCTCCTTTGCCTCACTGTCCTTTTCTTCAGTGGGGCTATCAAGTCTAGTGTCATTCTCAGTGAGCCTGTAGCACTATCGACAAGATGATCAATCTGGGACGGACTAAAGTTAGCACAGGAGTCCTCCGTCACATTGAGACGTGGTATTGAATCAAATGCAGAAGGAATCTCTTCTATAAATGTAGCTACAGCACTGTCAGTTAGACATCTGGTGTAGAAACTTTTGACTAACGGTGTACACTCCGGGAGTATAAACTCAAAGGTTATGAGGTAATGGTCTGACAGAAGAGGGTTCTGTGGGAAGACCTCCAAATGCTCAATGTCAATGCCATATGTAAGAACAAGGTGGAGGGTGTGGCCAAAGCAGTGAGTGGGTTTCTGTACTCTCTGACAGAAGCCAATCGAGTCCAACAATGAGAAAAATGCAGTACTAAGGCAATCATTGTCAATATCCACATGAATATTAAAATCTCCAACAATAATAACCTTATCAGTTTTAAGGACTAAACTTGATAAACACTCTGAAAATTCAGATATAAATTCTGAATATGGACCTGGTGGCCGGTACAGTATAACAAATAGAATTGTCTGTAATGTTTTCCAGGTTGGATGTGAAAGACTAAGAACAAGGCTTTCAAATGAGTTGTAGTTTAGTTTAGGTTTAGGATTCATTAATAGGCTTGAGTCAAAGATGGCTGCTACTCCACCTCCTCGGCCGGTGCCTCGAGGAATGTGAGTATTAATATGACTTGGAGGAGTTGATTCATTTAGGCTGACATATTCTTCATGACTCAGCCAGGTTTCAGTAAGACACAATAAATCAATGTGATTGTCTGATATTAAATCATTTACTAATACAGCTTTAGATGACAGAGATCTAATATTTAGGAGTCCACATTTAATTATCCTGTTTTGTTGCACTGTTGCAGTAGTGATGTTAACCTGTATGAGGTTATTTTGTATGACTCCTCTTCTGGTTACTTTTGATTTAATTAATTTAAGTGGCCGTGGGACAGACACAGTCTCTATAGAGTTACGGTAAAGGGTGGGTAACTGCTCGGATGGAAGTGCAGAGAAGGGTGGAAGACTACAACTCTGCTTCTGCTTCCTGATCTGAACTCTGGGTCATGGATTAAGTCCGTTAATCAACTTGGCCATGTTCACAGAAATGAGACGCGCTCCATCCCAAGTGGGATGAATGCCGTCTGGACTCATCAGATCAGGCTTTCCCCAGAAAGTCTGCCAGTTATCTACGTAGCCCACATTGTTTGCTGGGGACCACCTGGACAACCAGCGGTTGAATGACGACATGCGGCTATACATGTCATCATTGATCAGATTGGGGAGAGGGCCAGAGAAAACTACGGTGTCCGACATTGTCTTGGCATAAGTACACACCGATTCCACATTAATTTTAGTGACCTCCGACCGCCGCAGTCGGGAGTCATTACCGCCGGCGTGTATAATAATCTTACTGTAACTACGCTCATCTTTAGCCAGCAGTTTTAAACAAGATTCAATGTCGCCCGCTCTGGCCCCCGGGATGCATATGACTTTGGTCCCTGGCTTCCCTATCTTCACGTTTCTGACTATGGAGCTACCTATAACCAGAGTGGGTTTCTCAGCGGGTGTGTCGCTGAGTGGGGAAAACTGGTTTGAAACGTGAAGAGGTTGGTGGTGCTCAGTGGGCTTCTGTTTAGACTTAAAACCCCTTGGAACAGTCACCCAGCCATCCGGCTGCTCGGGGGCTGCCGGGGGACAGCTAACAGAGGCTAAAGCTAAAGGCCCCGCACCGGCTATGGGGGGAGGCGAGCTAACTAACGTAACTGTCTGAGCTTCGATGGCGCGGAGCCGTGCATCTAACCCACTTAGAACTGCCTCCAACCAGCAAATGAACTACACTTGTTGATGTACCGTTATCATTAAGGGAGGCAGAGGAATAGCTATACATGAGACACTCTGAGCAAGAGGGAGCGGGAGGGGGAGAAGAAAACATCGCGAGCTGCTAAGCTGGCAACCGGAAGTGATGCAATACGCTTACCGGAAGAGAGAGAGCGATGCGTTCAGGAACCTCAAGGAAGGAAGGCAGCGTGTGAAGCCGCTGAATAACACTTAAGATGATAAGAGTCCCACATCAAGACCACCGAGTCCCTCATCAAGACCACCGAGTCCACCATCAAGACCACCGAATCCCTCATCAAGACCACCGAGTCCACCATCAAGACCACCGAGTCCCACATCAAGACCACCGAGTCCCACATCAAGACCACCATCAAGACTACAGAGTCCACCATCAAGACTATAGAGTCCACCATCAAGACCACCGAGTCCCACATCAAGACCACCGAGTCCACCATCAAGACCACCGAGTCCCACATCAAGACCACCGAGTCCACCATCAAGACTACCGAGTCCCACATCAAGACCACCGAGTCCACCATCAAGACCACCGAGTCCACCATCAAGACTACCAAGTTGCTAGTCTTGGTCCAACAGCTCTACATTTGCTGATCTTCATCATTTTGATGTAAAATAATTAGTCAGTAAAATATAAAAATACGACCTTGAAAGGTTGATTAACTTTCACAGAATATTATAATATTTCTGTTTTGTTTGAGTGAGAAAAGGCAAATAATAGAACATCGATTACGATATCTGGTCTCGTGTCACGATATTGAATCAATAAACCAGCGAATATTCTCAGAAGAGCAGCTTCATTAAACGAGAACTGTAATTTACGTGATGTCTTTGAAGTGAATCTTACCGTCTGCTGGGTTCTCATAACTTGGATAACTTTCTGTAGAGAAACAAGTCAGATCGGGATTTGTAGATTAGATTAAAAACAGTTTAAACATCAAAGTGTACAAATATGAACTAATATGAGATAAAAAGAATATTACGTATGAATCACAAGTTAACAAACGAAAGACAACAACAACAACATGATGCTGGAAACAAACAAACAAGCAGAATCTGACCCGTTTCTGAGGGGACGAAGGATCCAGGATCAACCGACGGTAAACTGAACGCAGAAAAATAGAATATTAGATATAAACCCTTGTTATAACATAACAGAAACCTTGTAATAACATTAAAAAACCTTATTATAACATAAAGAAGCTTGTTATAACAAAAAAACAGTTATAAGATTTAAAAAACGTTCTAATCACAACATTTTTTGGGGGGAATACCATGAAAAAGATATCATATTAAACCTTTTTTTAATCTTTTCATTGGGTACAATACATCTAGATCTAGTTTCATCGTTGCTGCTAAAACCTTGATAATCATATATAAAAAAATAGCTGATTCAGACACAAAGTGACTCACTATAGAGGCAGCAGGTGCATGGAGGTCACGTTCGTGTTCGTCAGGGCTGCAAACCAACAGAGAGGAAGTCAACAACAACAACAACAAGACGAGCGGAAGTGACATTATCATCAGCGTAGAGTCGAAGTCAGCTTGATGTATAAACAACTCTTCTCTATAACTGTTAGTGTGTTTGTGGGGCAACGACAACAAAGGATGTCTATTCCATTAATAATGATAATAATAATAATAAATGTTATTTGAGTAGCGCTTTACAAGGTAAAATAAACAATAGAAGCAACAACAATACAAAAATAACAAAACCATTCCATTAAATACCTGTGTTTTAATCATCAGACATTAATGCTCTCATAGTTCATGTATCATTTATCAATAAACATTTAATTTCCATCTTTTTTTGTACGCAAATATATAAAATTCTTCTGCTTGAAACGAGAACTTCGGACTCACATGGATGGGCGACTCTGAACTGAGTGGATCTGATTGGTGGAAACAAGAAAACATTGAGCGAGCGTCTCCTTTAACACTCAAACAATCATCATCGTCATCGTCATAGTGGAAAGACTCACGGCGTGTAGTCCTCCGACTCGGTGCCTTGCCTGATGGACACTGAGGAAACAAACGAGACGTTTTAATTGATTTACTTTGACTCCACCCCCCATGCTGAGCGGCGTGCAGCCGGACGGCGTCCCACCCGGAGGACCTTTGCGTCCGCAGTGCAGACAGACGACAGCCAGGAGCACCGTGGAGACAAAGATGGCCGCCGCCAGGACCCAGAAGACGGCCATGTTTCACCTGGGGGCACAACGGGAGACCGCCAAAATAAAAGACTGAAACATCTTCATGAACATCAGATGGTGATGACACACACACACACACACACACACACACACACACACACACACACACACACACACACACACACACACACACACACACACACACACACACACACACACACACACACACACACACACACACACACACACACACACACACACACACACACACACACACACACACACACACACACACACACACACACACACACACACACACACACACACACACAAAATGTAAAAACAAACGTCTGAAAGATGAAAAGAGTAAAAAAGGTGAAAGAACATTAAAGTAACGAAGAGGATGAAATGGGTTCATTTAAACTTTTTACCTCATTAAATACTTAATAATAATAATAATAATACGTTTTTTTTTTTTTTAAAGTATTATCTTTAAAAAAACAGCTGGAATATAATTTAAATTAATAAAATCATACTTCAAAGTGAAGAGTTCAGATTATTTATAAAACCGTATAAAAAACACAATGTACAAGAAATATTGTACTCGCATTTACTATTATTTAAAGTTTTCATATATAAAACATGATAGGATGCAGTACTACACCATTAAACAACAAGTACACAAAGTTATCTATTTGAACATTCTACAACAATATAACAAATACTTTTACTTCATAATACTTCTGTACTTACTGAAGTAACATGTTGAATGTAGTAGACTTAATGAAGTATTTTCACAGGGTGGTATTTCAACTTTTACCAAAGGAAAGTATTTTATAATAGTACCACGTTTTGAAGTACAAGTAGAAAGTACCACGAACAGGAAACCCGATTATATTTGTGATATCAGAACATGTGCTTCGATGACAGGAAGTCACCGCTCATCCAAGTGTTCATCAATAATTATTGATCTGGATGATATCGTGAGAGAGAGCTGGTTTCTAGATTTGAGAAAGAAACACAGGAATTAATTATTTTCAGATGTAAAAGAAAGAGATCTAGTCAAGGATACTTTATGGACATGATTATGTCATTCACACGTGTTAGAGCTGCATTCTCTCTCCTGACCACCAGGGGGCGACTCCTCTGGTTGTATAGAAGTCTATGCTTCATGTGTTAAAGCTGCATTCTCTCTCCTGACCACCAGGGGGCGACTCCTCTGGTTGTATAGAAGTCTATGCTTCATGTGTTAGAGCTGCATTCTCTCTAGTGACCACCAGGGGACGACTCCTCTGGTTGAATAGAAGTCTATGCTTCATGTGTTAAAGCTGCATTCTCTCTACTGACCACCAGGGGGCGACTCCTCTGGTTGTATAGAAGTCTATGCTTCATGTGTTACAGCTGCATTCTCTCTCCTGACCACCAGGGGGCGACTCCTCTGGTTGTATAGAAGTCTATGCTTCATGTGTTAAAGCTGCATTCTCTCTACTGACCACCAGGGGGCGACTCCTCTGGTTGTATAGAAGTCTATGCCTCATTTGTTAAAGCTGCATTCTCTCTCCTGACCACCAGGGGGCGACTCCTCTGGTTGTATAGAAGTCTATATAAATGACTCTACTTCTCTTGATGTATTCCCTCAGTAAACATTGTAAACATTAGTTTTTGGTCTCAATCTCTAGTTTCAAGTCTTCTTCAATACAGTGTGATGTTCATTTAGTAAATTATGGTCATTTAGAGTCAAACAGACCATAAAGCAGGGGATGCTTTAGGGCGGGGCTACAAGGTGATTGACAGGTCGACACCAGAGACGTAATACGGCGTTTCTACCTCAACTCTGCTCAGTCCTAATATGGTCACTTCCTGCTCGCTGGTTGAAAAAACTTAAACAAGATGGCGAGGGCCAAAACGCAGAACTAGAGGCTTCACAAACGTATTCACTTTATTGTAACCTAATAATAATCTTTATATCAATGTCTGCTGAGAAAAGACAAACAGGCAGGTAACATGATATATAGATATATATATATATATATACACACATATATATATATATATATATACACACATATATATATATATATACATATATATATATATATATATATATATACACATATATATATTTATATAAGTTTTATATTCATCACTTTAATGTTGCAGCTTGTTTTAACGTTCTGCTGAACATCTTTATTTTATTTGTTCATCACATTGTGTATTAATGTGTTAGTCAGATAAATGTAGTAAAAAGTACAATATTTACTCCGAGATGTACTAGAAGTAGAAAGTGTCGCTTGTCTCCAGAGTATTTGTACTTCTTCTCCAGTAAAGTACTCGAGTACTTCCACGACTGGAGATATACAACATTTTCTTCTCCCTTCTGAACAGGAGACTTACTTCACCTCCTCCAGGTGCATGCTGGGAACCAGCCGTGACCTCCATCACGCATGGAGGTCACCAATGAAAGAAAAGAAAGACTCACCTGGAGACTCGAGGACGGACGGCGGTCTCTCGGGGACGGCGGACGGGTGCTGCCGGTCTTGTGTCCGGCCCAAAGGATCCGGGCCTCATGAGGCGCCTACTGCACCCGATCAGCGGCCATGTCCGGACACGTCTTGGCTCTGGTTCTGATCTGGAGTCCGGTCTTCAGCCTGCCTCTTCGTCTCGATCCCGTCCCCACAAAACCCTCTCAGGACTCTCGTGGAAGGGGGACGACCCAAAGACCCCCAAAGAGCCAGGTCTCGGTTTAGAGGACTACGTGAGCCGAGGCGCGTGACGATCTAAACGACGCTGGAAACCAGAGGAATGATTTTCACACCAACTCCTCCGACCAATCAGAAGCCGGCTGCCACGAAGCTGCAGCGCTGCTGCAAAACCGCCTCGACATCCTGCTGCAGACAGGAAACCACAGCGCTGCTCCTGCACCTCCACCGGCCTCGTTTCTCCTTCTGAGAACCCCCCAATGACTGAGGGAGGGGGGCCACCAGCTGAACACAAAGACCAGATCCGGGCCGCCTTCTCGCTACGTGGCGGTGCAGGTTCAAGGCGATGATGTCATCATCGGGGGTTTCTCAACAGACCAAACGACAAGATAAATATTCTCTCTCCTCCCCGGCGCCACATTAATATCATTCTTAATATTTCTTACCTGCTCAGACACGTTGGAGGCGGATCTGGATCCTGGGTGCTTCTAGGAGGTCTCGGGGGACCAGATTTCTTGCTTTTCCACAGATATCCCATAATTCCATCATTATTTAAGTATTATAAACACATCCTTGTATTTGTCACCTTGATTCTGATGATAATAAGTATTATTAAAAATATATATTTTGTATTTGATCATTATTAGCAGATTTTCTCTTTGTTATAAACCAAAACATTAAATAAAATACCATGTATAATAACTCAGATTCTGATCATAATAAAAGTAATAACAATACTACTAATATATTTAAATATATATATTTTGCTATACTTTTACATTTGAGTCTCTTGTGTTTCCTGGCAATAAACCTGATGATAATAAAATCTAGATAAATATTCAGAGGTCTTATGATCTTCTCCTCTTGGATCATTAATAATTATAATTTATGAACAAAACATTTACATCAAGAGCAAACACACACGTGACAAGTTCATTCCCATTTAATAGTTCACAAAAAAAGATATTCTGCTTAAGTAATTTGAGGTTAACAAACGTTCATTTCTAAGTGTTTCTCTTAAATATGGATTCACGTTCTGCTCGACTTGGTGAAGCACGGAAGCAAAAACATTTGAAACTGCAGGAGATAAAAAGATAAATATGACGAGTCTCTGATCTTCATCTTCCATTAGCTGGACGACTGGTGAGAATATTAGTGTTTTAATTCAAACGTAAAACACGATTCTGAATATTAAAGCCGTTTATGAAACTGGTTCCTCCGGCTGATCCCAGACCAGCCAGGCGGAGAGGAGGAGATATTGATCCGTTCAGAGGCGATCGGGTCCTTTTGAGTCTAAAAAAAACGTCCCTCAAGTTGTCTCCGTGTAAAATTATATAATAAAAAAAGTAGAATTTCAAGAATTTAAAACCGAACACGTCCTGAAAGCTTCTGCGTGGCCGAGAGTCCTAAAAACAATCAACGAGGTCCGGAGACGCAGAACCGGATCAGATCAGAACGCTGGAGACCGGGACCCGGGTGGACCGACCGCTCTTTGGGACCACGATGGGCTCGTCGTCTGGAAACACAAAACAAACAAAACACAACAAGTTTAAGTTTATTCTGCAGTGCCGAAGACTCATCATCATGTTCACCATCATCATGTTCATCACCATCATGTTCATCACCATCATGTTCACCACCATCATGTTCACCATCATGTTCACCACCATCATGTTCACCATCATGTTCATCACCACCATGTTCATGTTAACCATCATGTTCATGTTCACCATCATGTTCACCATCATCATGTTCACGTTAACCATCATGTTCACCATCATCATGTTCATCACCACCATGTTCATGTTAACCATCATGTTCACCACCATCATGTTCACCATCATGTTCATCACCACCATGTTCATGTTAACCATCATGTTCACCATCATCATGTTCATGTTAACCATCATGTTCACCATCATCATGTTCATGTTAACCATCATGTTCACCATCATCATGTTCATGTTAACCATCATGTTCACCATCATCATGTTCATCACCACCATGTTCATGTTAACCATCATGTTCACCATCATCATGTTCATGTTAACCATCATGTTCACCATCATCATGTTCATGTTAACCATCATGTTCACCATCATCATGTTCATGTTAACCATCATGTTCACCACCATCATGTTCACCACCACCATGTTCACCACCATCATGTTCATGTTCACCACCATGTTCACCATCATCATGTTCACCACCATCATGTTCACCATCATCATGTTCATGTTCACCATCATCATGTTCATGTTCACCATCATGTTCATCACCACCATGTTCATGTTAACGATCATGTTCATGTTCACCATCATGTTCACCACCATCATGTTCATGTTAACGATCATGTTCATGTTCACCATCATGTTCATGTTCACCACCATGTTCACCACCATCATGTTCATGTTAACCATCATGTTCACCATCATCATGTTCACCACCACCATGTTCATGTTAACCATCATGTTCACCATCATCATGTTCATGTTCACCATCATGTTCACCACCATCATGTTCATAATAACCATCATGTTCACCATCATCATGTTCACCACCACCATGTTCATGTTAACCATCATGTTCACCATCATCATGTTCATGTTAACCATCATGTTCATGTTCACCATCATGTTCACCACCACCATGTTCATGTTAACCATCATGTTCACCATCATCATGTTCATGTTAACCACCATGTTCATGTTAACCACCATGTTCATGTTCACCATCATGTTCATGTTAACCATCATGTTCATGTTCACCATCATGTTCACCACCACCATGTTCATGTTAACCATCATGTTCACCATCATCATGTTCATGTTAACCATCATGTTCATGTTAACCACCATGTTCATGTTCACCATCATGTTCATGTTCACCACCATGTTCATGTTAACCATCATGTTCACCACCATCATGTTCATGTTCACCATCATGTTCACCACCATCATGTTCACCACCATGTTCATGTTCACCACCATGTTCACCATCATCATGTTCATGTTCACCATCATGTTCACCACCATCATGTTCATGTTAACCATCATGTTCATGTTCACCACCATGTTCACCATCATCATGTTCATGTTAACCATCATGTTCACCACCACCATGTTCACCACCATCATGTTCATGTTCACCATCATGTTCACCACCATCATGTTCATGTTAACCATCATGTTCATGTTCACCACCATGTTCACCATCATCATGTTCATGTTAACCATCATGTTCACCACCATCATGTTAACCATCATGTTCACCACCATCATGTTCATCACCAACATGTTCATCACCAACATGTTCATGTTAACCATCATGTTCACCATCATCATGTTCATCACCATCATGTTCATCACCAACATGTTCATCACCAACATGTTCATGTTAACCAACATGTTCACCACCATCATGTTCACCACCATCATGTTCACCACCATCATGTTAACCATCATGTTCACCACCATCATGTTCATGTTCACCATCATCATGTTCATCACCATCATGTTCATCACCAACATGTTCATCACCAACATGTTCATGTTAACCATCATGTTCACCACCATCATGTTAACCATCATGTTCACCACCATCATGTTCATGTTCACCATCATCATGTTCATCACCATCATGTTCATCACCAACATGTTCATCACCAACATGTTCATGTTAACCAACATGTTCACCACCATCATGTTCACCATCATCATGTTCACCACCATCATGTTCATCACCACCATCATCATGTTCATCACCACCATCATGTTCACCACCATCATGTTCATCACCACCATCATCATGTTCATCACCACCATCATGTTCACCATCATCATGTTCATCACCACCATGTTCACCACCACCATGTTCATGTTAACCACCATCATGTTCACCACCATCATGTTCATCATCATCATGTTCATCACCACCATGTTCATGTTCACCACCATCATGTTCATCACCACCATGTTCATGTTAACCATCATGTTCACCACCACCATGTTCATGTTCATCACCACCATGTTCATGTTAACCATCATGTTCACCACCACCATGTTCATGTTCATCACCACCATGTTCATGTTAACCATCATGTTCACCACCACCATGTTCATGTTCACCACCACCATGTTCACCACCATCATGTTCATGTTCACCACCATCATGTTCATCACCACCATGTTCATGTTCACCACCACCATGTTCACCACCACCATGTTCACCACCACCATGTTCATGTTCACCACCATCATGTTCATCACCACCATGTTCATGTTCACCACCACCATGTTCATGTTCACCACCATCATGTTCATCACCACCATGTTCATGTTCACCACCATCATGTTCATGTTCACCACCATCATGTTCATCACCACCATGTTCATGTTCACCACCACCATGTTCATGTTCACCACCATCATGTTCATCACCACCATGTTCATGTTCACCACCACCATGTTCATGTTCACCACCATCATGTTCACCACCACCATGTTCATCACCACCATGTTCACCACCACCATGTTCATCACCACCATGTTCATGTTCACCACCACCATGTTCATGTTCACCACCATCATGTTCATCATCATGTTCATCACCACCATGTTCATGTTAACCATCATGTTCACCACCATCATGTTCATCACCACCATGTTCATGTTCACCACCATCATGTTCATCACCATCATGTTCACCACCATGTTCATCATCTTCATGTTCATCACCACCATGTTCATGTTAACCATCATGTTCACCATCATCATGTTCACCACCATCATGTTCATGTTCACCATCATCATGTTCATCACCATCATCATGTTCATCACCACCATGTTCATCACCAACATGTTCATCACCAACATGTTCATGTTAACCATCATGTTCACCACAACCATGTTCATCACCACCATGTTCATGTTCACCATCATGTTCATCACCACCATGTTCATCACCACCATGTTCATGTTAACCATCATGTTCACCACCACCATGTTCATCACCACCATGTTCATGTTAACCATCATGTTCACCACCATCATGTTCATCACCACCATGTTCATGTTAACCATCATGTTCACCACCATCATGTTCATCACCACCATGTTCATGTTAACCATCATGTTCACCACCATCATGTTCATCACCACCATGTTCATGTTAACCATCATGTTCACCATCACCATGTTCACCATCATCATGTTCATGTTAACCACCATGTTCATCACCACCATGTTCATGTTCACCACCACCATGTTCATGTTCACCACCATCATGTTCATCACCACCATGTTCACCACCATCATGTTCATGTTCACCACCATCATGTTCACCACCATGTTCACCACCACGTTCACCACCATCATGTTCATCACCACCATGTTCATGTTAACCATCATGTTCACCATCATCATGTTCACCACCATCATGTTCATCACCACCATGTTCATGTTCACCACCATCATGTTCACCACCATCATGTTCAGCGCCATCATGTTCATCACCAACATGTTCATGTTAACCACCATCATGTTCACCACCATCATGTTCACCACCATCATGTTCATCACCACCATGTTCATGTTAACCATCATGTTCACCACCATCATGTTCATCACCATCATGTTCATGTTAACCATCATGTTCACCACCATCATGTTCACCACCATCATGTTCATCACCACCATGTTCATGTTAACCACCATGTTCATCACCATCATGTTCATGTTAACCACCATGTTCACCACCATCATGTTCACCACCATGTTCACCACCATCATGTTCATCACCACCATCATGTTCAGCGCCATCATGTTCACAAACATTATGTTCACCACCACCATGTTTATCACCATGTTCACCACCACCATGTTCATGACGATCATGTTCACCACCATCATGTTCATCACCACCATGTTCACCACCACCATGTTCATGTTAACCATCATGTTCATCACCATCATGTTCATGTTAACCATCATGTTCACCACCATCATGTTCACCACCATCATGTTCACCACCATTATGTTCATGTTCACTACCACCATGTTCACGACCATCATGTTCACCACCACCATGTTCACCACCACCATGTTCACGACCATCATGTTCACCACCATGTTCACCACCACCATGTTCATCACCATGTTCACCACCACCATGTTCACGACCATCATGTTCACCACCATGTTCATGTTAACCATCATTTTCACCACCATCATGTTCATCACCACCATGTTCATGTTAACCATCATGTTCACCATCACCATGTTCACCACCACCATGTTCATGTTAACCATCATGTTCACCATCATCATGTTCACCACCATCATGTTCATCATCATGTTCACCACCACGTTCACCACCATTATGTTCATGTTCCCCACCATCATGTTCACCATCATGTTCACCGCCATCATGTTCACCGCCATCATGTTCACAACCATTATGTTCACCACCATCATGTTCATGTTCACCACCATCATGTTCATCACCATCATGTTCACCACCATCATGTTCATCACCACCATGTTCATGTTCACCATCATGTTCACCACCATCATGTTCATCACCACTATGTTCACCACCATCATGTTCATGTTCACCACCATCATGTTCATCACCATCATGTTCACCACCATCATGTTCACCACCATCATGTTCATCACCACCATGTTCATGTTCACCATCATGTTCACCACCATCATGTTCATCACCACCATGTTCATGTTAACCATCATGTTCACCATCACCATGTTCACCACCACCATGTTCACGACCATCATGTTCACCACCATGTTCATGTTAACCATCATGTTCACCACCACCATGTTCATGTTAACCATCATGTTCACCATCATCATGTTCACCACCATCATGTTCATCATCATGTTCACCACCACGTTCACCACCATTATGTTCATGTTCCCCACCATCATGTTCACCACCATTATGTTCATGTTCACCACCATGTTCATGTTAACCATCATGTTCACCACCACCATGTTCACCACCATTATGTTCATGTTCCCCACCATCATGTTCACCACCATTATGTTCATGTTCCCCACCATCATGTTCACCACCATCATGTTCACCACCATCATGTTCATCACCATCATGTTCACCATCATCATGTTCATGTTAACCATCATGTTCACCACCATTATGTTCATGTTCCCCACCATCATGTTCACCACCATCATGTTCATGTTAACCATCATGTTCACAACCATCATGTTCACCACCATCATGTTCATGTTAACCATCATGTTAACCATCATGTTCACCACCATTATGTTCATGTTCCCCACCATCATGTTCACCACCATCATGTTCACCGCCATCATGTTCACAACCATTATGTTCACCATCATCATGTTCACCATCATCATGTTCACCACCATCATGTTCACCACCATCATGTTCACAACCATTATGTTCACCATCATCATGTTCACAACCATCATGTTCACCACCATCATGTTCACCACCATCATGTTCATGTTCACCACCATTATGTTCATGTTCACCGCCATCATGTTCACAACCATCATGTTCACCACCATCATGTTCATGTTAACCATCATGTTCACAACCATCATGTTCACCACCATCATGTTCATGTTAACCACCACGTTCACCACCATCATGTTCACCACCATTATGTTCATGTTCCCCACCATCATGTTCACCGCCATCATGTTCACCACCATCATGTTCATGTTCACCACCATGTTCACAACCATCATGTTCACCACCATCATGTTCATGTTAACCATCATGTTCACAACCATCATGTTCACCACCATCATGTTCATGTTAACCACCACGTTCACCACCATCATGTTCACCACCATTATGTTCATGTTCCCCACCATCATGTTCAGCGCCATCATGTTCACAAACATTATGTTCACCACCACCATGTTTATCACCATGTTCACCACCACCATGTTCATGACGATCATGTTCACCACCATCATGTTCATCACCACCATGTTCACCACCACCATGTTCATGTTAACCATCATGTTCATCACCATCATGTTCATGTTAACCATCATGTTCACCACCATCATGTTCACCACCATCATGTTCACCACCATTATGTTCATGTTCACTACCACCATGTTCACGACCATCATGTTCACCACCACCATGTTCACCACCACCATGTTCACGACCATCATGTTCACCACCATGTTCACCACCACCATGTTCATCACCATGTTCACCACCACCATGTTCACGACCATCATGTTCACCACCATGTTCATGTTAACCATCATGTTCACCACCACCATGTTCATGTTCACCATCATTTTCACCACCATCATGTTCATCACCACCATGTTCATGTTAACCATCATGTTCATCACCATCATGTTCATGTTAACCATCATGTTCACCACCATCATGTTCACCACCATCATGTTCACCACCATTATGTTCATGTTCACTACCACCATGTTCACGACCATCATGTTCACCACCACCATGTTCACCACCACCATGTTCACGACCATCATGTTCACCACCATGTTCACCACCACCATGTTCATCACCATGTTCACCACCACCATGTTCACGACCATCATGTTCACCACCATGTTCATGTTAACCATCATGTTCACCACCACCATGTTCATGTTAACCATCATTTTCACCACCATCATGTTCATCACCACCATGTTCATGTTAACCATCATGTTCACCATCACCATGTTCACCACCACCATGTTCATGTTAACCATCATGTTCACCATCATCATGTTCACCACCATCATGTTCATCATCATGTTCACCACCACGTTCACCACCATTATGTTCATGTTCCCCACCATCATGTTCACCATCATGTTCACCGCCATCATGTTCACCGCCATCATGTTCACAACCATTATGTTCACCACCATCATGTTCATGTTCACCACCATCATGTTCATCACCATCATGTTCACCACCATCATGTTCACCACCATCATGTTCATCACCACCATGTTCATGTTCACCATCATGTTCACCACCATCATGTTCATCACCACCATGTTCATGTTAACCATCATGTTCACCATCACCATGTTCACCACCACCATGTTCACGACCATCATGTTCACCACCATGTTCATGTTAACCATCATGTTCACCACCACCATGTTCATGTTAACCATCATGTTCACCATCATCATGTTCACCACCATCATGTTCATCATCATGTTCACCACCACGTTCACCACCATTATGTTCATGTTCCCCACCATCATGTTCACCACCATTATGTTCATGTTCACCACCATGTTCATGTTAACCATCATGTTCACCACCACCATGTTCACCACCATTATGTTCATGTTCCCCACCATCATGTTCACCACCATTATGTTCATGTTCCCCACCATCATGTTCACCACCATCATGTTCACCACCATCATGTTCATCACCATCATGTTCACCATCATCATGTTCATGTTAACCATCATGTTCACCACCATTATGTTCATGTTCCCCACCATCATGTTCACCACCATCATGTTCATGTTAACCATCATGTTCACAACCATCATGTTCACCACCATCATGTTCATGTTAACCATCATGTTAACCATCATGTTCACCACCATTATGTTCATGTTCCCCACCATCATGTTCACCACCATCATGTTCACCGCCATCATGTTCACAACCATTATGTTCACCATCATCATGTTCACCATCATCATGTTCACCACCATCATGTTCACCACCATCATGTTCACAACCATTATGTTCACCATCATCATGTTCACAACCATCATGTTCACCACCATCATGTTCACCACCATCATGTTCATGTTCACCACCATTATGTTCATGTTCACCGCCATCATGTTCACAACCATCATGTTCACCACCATCATGTTCATGTTAACCATCATGTTCACAACCATCATGTTCACCACCATCATGTTCATGTTAACCACCACGTTCACCACCATCATGTTCACCACCATTATGTTCATGTTCCCCACCATCATGTTCACCGCCATCATGTTCACCACCATCATGTTCATGTTCACCACCATGTTCACCGCCATCATGTTCACCACCATCATGTTCATGTTCACCACCATCATGTTCACAACCATCATGTTCACCACCATGTTCACCGCCATCATGTTCACAACCATTATGTTCATCACCACCATGTTCATGTTAACCACCATGTTCACCACCATCATGTTCATGTTAACCACCATGTTCACCACCATCATGTTCACCACCATCATGTTCATGTTAACCATCATGTTCACCACCATCATGTTCACCATCATGTTCACCACCATCATGTTCATGTTAACCATCATGTTCACCACCATCATGTTCATGTTAACCATCATGTTCACCACCATCATGTTCATGTTCACCACCATCATGTTCATGTTAACCATCATCATGTTAACCACCATTATGTTAACCATCATCATGTTCATCACCATCATGTTCATCACCACCACCACGTTCACCACCATCATGTTCACCACCATCATGTTCACCATCATTATGTTCATGTTAACCACCATCATGTTCATGTTAACCATCATGTTCACCACCATCATGTTCATGTTAACCATCATGTTCACCACCATCATGTTCATGTTAACCATCATGTTCACCACCATCATGTTCATGTTAACCATCATGTTCACCACCATCATGTTCATGTTCACCACCATCATGTTCATGTTAACCATCATCATGTTAACCACCATTATGTTAACCATCATCATGTTCATCACCATCATGTTCATCACCACCATGTTCACCACCATCATGTTCACCATCATTATGTTCATGTTCACCATCATCATGTTCATGTTCACCACCATGTTCACCACCATCATGTTCACCATCATTATGTTCATGTTCACCACCATCATCATGTTCACCATCATTATGTTCACCACCATCATGTTCACCATCATTATGTTCACCACCATCATGTTCACCATCATTATGTTCACCACCACCATCATGTTCACCATCATTATGTTCACCACCACCATCATGTTCACCATCATTATGTTCACCACCATCATCATGTTCACCACCATTATGTTCACCACCATCATGTTCACCATCATTATGTTCACCACCACCATCATGTTCACCATCATTATGTTCACCACCATCATCATGTTCACCATCATTATGTTCACCACCATCATGTTCACCATCATTATGTTCATGTTCACCACCATCATGTTCACCATCATTATGTTCATGTTCACCACCATCATGTTCACCATCATCATGTTCATGTTAACCATCATGTTCACCACCATCATGTTCATGTTAACCATCATGTTCATGTTAACCATCATGTTCACCATCATCATGTTCATGTTAACCATCATGTTCACCATCATCATGTTCATGTTAACCATCATGTTCACCATCATCATGTTCATGTTAACCATCAATCATGTTCATGTTAACCATCAATCATGTTCACCATCAATCATGTTCACCATCAATCATGTTCACCAATTCAATTCAGTTTATTTTTTACAGCCCAAATCACAACCTCCCCTCAGAGGGCTTTACAATCTGTACACATACGACATCCCTGACCTTTGACCTCACATTAAAAAACTCCCCAAAAATAACCTTTGACAGGGAAAAAAGGGAAGAAACCTTCAGGAGAGCAACAGAGGAGGATCCCTCTCCCCGGATGGACAGATGAATAGATGTCATGTGACCAGATGAACAGAGTTACAGAGTTACATAAACACATTACATGAATATGAAAATGTATGAATGGAACTCCAATCCATGAAACAGAAGGAGGTAGAGAGGAGGGGGGCGGGGGGGATCAGCAGGGGCCACCACCATTGTGTTCACCACCATCATCCTCATCATCATGTTCACCATCATCACGTTGACCATCATCACGTACTTATTGTACTTTTTACTGTCCTCCCACTTTTCTAGAACACGTCTTTAGTGCAGAATTGAATTTCTTTGATAATTTCTTTCCCTAAAATGTTGAATATAATCTAAATATCCAACATGTTCCAAGTGTCTGCAAGTGTTACTAATGTTAACAAATAACTTCCTGAAGTTCAGTCAGTTTCTCCTCATGTGGTCACGTGATCTCAGATTAATCAATCATGATGTCATAGTTTCACTGAGGAGCTCAGAATTTAATGTTTTTAACACAATATAAATAAAGTAAACGGTTTAATGGAGGAGAGATTTTAAATGACACAAAGAATAAAATGTTTTGAAGAAATATACATTTGAAGCTTCTTTTTTGTGCAGCTTGTTCTTCCGGAAGCATTTGGCACACATGATGTGTTCAAGGACCGTCGGAAACACGAAAATATGACGGTCGTGATGTTCATTTACAGATTCTGATTGTGACTAAGCGTTTAAAAGAGACACCTTTCCGTCCCTCCAGTGGTTAAGAGGGTTAAACTCATTGGTCCGCGTGACGGCGGCGCTCCGCCCGTCTCACCTGAGGCGACGTAGTTCTCGGCCCGGTGGCGGTCCTTCTCGATGAAGAGGGCGGTGGCGAGGAAGAAGCCTCCTCCGATCACGGCCACGAAGGAGCAGAGCAGCAGGGAGAGCTGCAGCGAGCGGAACTGCCACAAGAAGGACTCGGTCTGCTTCAGAGAGTCCGACACCTGAGACACACCACGCAGGTACCGTCCATCAATTATCACGGCATCGTTGGATCATTCATTATAGTAATCATTCTAATGTTTTGTATACAGATTATTTATTTAGGTTATTTCTTCAAAGAGTAAGTTATCAAGTTCATATATTTGTTATCGCGTGCAGATGACGCTCTTCTGTAAGTTCTTCATTTATTACAAATATTTATTTATGTTGTGCATCTGAAGGAGTTTATCCTTTTAAAATAAATAAATATGTTTCGTCAAATTAAATAAAAATAATGTATTTATTATTAGGGGATCTTTGTTGTACTGCCTAAAATAATAAAGCCATATAATAACGTGTGTAGATTGTATTTAGTGTCATGTATACACACACACACACACACACACACACACACACACACACACACACACACACACACACACACACACACACACACACACACACACACACACACACACACACACACACACACACACACACACACACACACACACACACACACACACACACACACACACACACACACACACACACACACACACACACACACACACACACACACACACACACACACACACACACACACACACACCACTCCGATGAGGTAGGGGCTCCCAGCGTCTCCCAGTAGATGTGAGATGACGATCTGAAACGCTTCGGCTGTGGCGCGACGAGTCGGAACGACGACGTACTGAGAAATAAGAACAAAGTTCACGTTATTTATATATTCATCATTACAGATATTTAAAAATCTTAAATCTGTATGAGAGATTTTTTTTTTTATTAGATATGAATAATAATAATAATAAGACAATAGATGAAACAAATATGATACATTAAAGAAATAATAAAAAAGGAATAAAATATAAATAACAATATTTAAATAAAGCAATACAAAAAACGTCATAAGTTCAATAATATTATAATATGTAATAATGTGTTGTAATAATAACGACTGTCCCTTTAAGAGGTTTTACAGAACAAACCAGCAGGATGTCGGCCACGATGGCCCAATTCATGGACAGGAAGGTCTCCCCGAGGAAGATGAAGACCTGAGTGGGCAGACACAAACCATCAT
>NC_046973.1:1400965-1425965 GCF_009769545.1 Cyclopterus lumpus | reverse complement strand
ACTTCTATACAACCAGAGGAGTCGCCCTCTGGTGGTCAGGAGAGAGAATGCAGCTTTAACACATGAAGCATAGACTTCTATACAACCAGAGGAGTCGCCCTCTGGTGGTCAGGAGAGAGAATGCAGCTTTAACACATGAAGCATAGACTTCTATACAACCAGAGGAGTCGCCCCCTGGTGGTCAGGAGAGAGAATGCAGCTTTAACACATGAAGCATAGACTTCTATACAACCAGAGGAGTTGCCCCCTGGTGGTCAGGAGAGAGAATGCAGCTTTAACACATGAAGCATAGACTTCTATACAACCAGAGGAGTCGCCCCCTGGTGGTCAGGAGAGAGAATGCAGCTTTAACACATGAAGCATAGACTTCTATACAACCAGAGGAGTCGCCCCCTGGTGGTCAGGAGAGAGAATGCAGCTTCAACACATGAATCATAGACTTGTATACAACCAGAGGAGTCGCCCCCTGGTGGTCAGGAGAGAGAATGCAGCTTTAACACATGAAGCGTAGACCTTTCTGTTTTTTTATGGGTATTTGAAGGCAGCATCCTGGCCAGGTGACCAGCTGTGATCACCTTTCAGAGGAGGCGCAGTTCCCCTCCACACAGGGAGGCCTCTTCCCGGTGAAGACGGCCGCTCTCAAGAGGAACGTCGGCGCCCAAAGAGCCAGAGAGCCGGTGACGAAGGCCACCGCCGTGAAACCGAAGGTGGACAACACGAAGCTGTAGCTGCAGAGATGGAATAAAACACGCTTCAGTGAGGTCAGAATGTTCTGTGAAGTCAGTTTATTAAATTACATCACATGTCATTTAGCTGACGCTTTTATCCAAAGCGACTTACAATCACACACTGTAGAACAGCTACAGGGAACAATTCAGGGTTAAGTGTCTTGCTCAAGGACTAGGGCGGGGATTGAACCACCAACCCCCTGATTGAAAGACAGACCTGCTAACCACTGACCCACAGTCGCCCCTTTTATCTCCAGTTTATCTTCTGAGGCATCGAATGAGTCGCTTTGTGGTTTCATCTCTCTGTTAACTCGGGTTCCCGTTATTCAAATGTTCCACAATGACTCACAAAGAAACACCAAATGGCATTTTAGAAGAAAAAACAGAACAAAAATCTGCCAAAAAGAAGCTTAAGCTTGTGATATTTCATCTGTTTTATTCTTCGTTCCATTTAAAATCTCTTCTCAAATAATCCGTTTACTTTAATCAGATTGTGTTAAAAACATTAAACTCTCTTCAGTGAAACTATGACGTCATGATTGATTCACCGAGGAGAGGTAAGATAATACTTCATACTATTTGTTTATAATGTTAATAACACTTGTAGACACTTGTTGGATATTTAGATTATATTGTTTAAAGTTTTTGTAAAATAAATTAATGAAATTAAAGTTGTTTTATTAATAACCAAGTTATTCTGCACTAAAGACGTGTTCTAGCTCTCCTAGTCATCGTGGTTCTGTTTCTGAGAGTAGCAGGACCTTTATTTTGAAAGTCAACAATAAACCTACTTCCTGCTGAGCGCCTGCACGTCCTCCAGCCAGCCGGTCCGCTGCATGTGGTGCTCCGGGCGGTCCTCAACGCCGCCTCGCTTCGGCTCCTGGACCACGAAGAGCAGCAGCAGCACGGCGAGCAGACCCAGACCCGGAGTCACCTGGGGGGGTAACGGGGCGTTATTGATCCTGATCAGTTTAACTTTACCCATCACAAAGTGAATAAAATGAACATGTGACCAGTAGATCATGTGACCAGTAGAACACGTGATCAGTAGAACACGTGACCAGTAGAACACGTGATCAGTAGAACACGTGACCAGTAGAACATGTGATCAGTAGAACATGTGATCAGTAGATCATGTGATCAGTAGATCATGTGATCAGTAGAACATGTGACCAGTAGAACATGTGACCAGTAGAACATGTGACCAGTAGAACATGTGATCAGTAGAACACGTGATCAGTAGATCATGTGATCAGTAGAACATGTGACCAGTAGATCATGTGATCAGTAGATCATGTGATCAGTAGAACATGTGGTCAGTAGAACACGTGACTAGTAGAACATGTGACCAGTAGAACATGTGACCAGTAGAACATGTGATCAGTAGATCATGTGATCAGTAGAACATGTGACCAGTAGATCATGTGATCAGTAGATCATGTGGTCAGTAGATCATGTGACCAGTAGAACATGTGATCAGTAGATCATGTGATCAGTAGAACATGTGGTCAGTAGAACACGTGACTAGTAGAACATGTGACCAGTAGAACATGTGACCAGTAGAACATGTGACCAGTAGAACATGTGATCAGTAGATCATGTGATCAGTAGAACATGTGACCAGTAGATCATGTGATCAGTAGAACATGTGATCAGTAGATCATGTGACCAGTAGAACATGTGGTCAGTAGATCATGTGACCAGTAGAACATGTGATCAGTAGATCATGTGACCAGTAGAACATGTGATCAGTAGATCATGTGACCAGTAGAACATGTGGTCAGTAGATCATGTGACCAGTAGAACATGTGATCAGTAGATCATGTGACCAGTAGAACATGTGGTCAGTAGAACACGTGACTAGTAGAACATGTGACCAGTAGAACATGTGACCAGTAGAACATGTGATCAGTAGATCATGTGATCAGTAGAACATGTGACCAGTAGAACATGTGATCAGTAGATCATGTGACCAGTAGAACATGTGGTCAGTAGATCATGTGACCAGTAGAACATGTGACCAGTAGAACATGTGACCAGTAGAACATGTGACCAGTAGAACATGTGACCAGTAGAACATGTGACCAGTAGAACATGTGATCAGTAGAACATGTGACCAGTAGAACATGTGATCAGTAGATCATGTGACCAGTAGATCATGTGACCAGTAGAACATGTGATCAGTAGATCATGTGATCAGTAGAACATGTGACCAGTAGATCATGTGACCAGTAGAACATGTGACCAGTAGAACATGTGACCAGTAGATCATGTGACCAGTAGAACATGTGATCAGTAGATCATGTGATCAGTAGAACATGTGACCAGTAGATCATGTGACCAGTAGAACATGTGACCAGTAGAACATGTGACCAGTAGATCATGTGACCAGTAGATCATGTGACCAGTAGATCATGTGACCAGTAGAACATGTGACCAGTAGATCATGTGACCAGTAGAACATGTGATCAGTAGAACATGTGATCAGTAGATCATGTGACCAGTAGATCATGTGACCAGTAGAACATGTGATCAGTAGATCATGTGATCAGTAGAACATGTGACCAGTAGATCATGTGACCAGTAGAACATGTGACCAGTAGAACATGTGACCAGTAGATCATGTGACCAGTAGATCATGTGACCAGTAGAACATGTGATCAGTAGATCATGTGATCAGTAGAACATGTGACCAGTAGATCATGTGACCAGTAGAACATGTGACCAGTAGAACATGTGACCAGTAGATCATGTGACCAGTAGATCATGTGACCAGTAGAACATGTGACCAGTAGATCATGTGACCAGTAGAACATGTGATCAGTAGAACATGTGATCAGTAGATCATGTGATCAGTAGGACATGTGATCAGTAGAACATGTGATCAATAGAACATGTGACCAATAGAACATGTGACCAATAGAACATGTGATCAGTAGGACATGTGATCAGTAGATCATGTGATCAGTAGGACATGTGATCAGTAGGACATGTGATCAGTAGGACATGTGATCAGTAGAACATGTGACCAGAAGAACATGTGATCAGTAGAACATGTGATCAGTAGATCATGTGATCAGTAGAACATGTGATCAGTAGAACATGTGACCAGTAGAACATGTGACCAGTAGAACATGTGATCAGTAGATCATGTGATCAGTAGGACATGTGATCAGTAGATCATGTGATCAGTAGGACATGTGATCAGTAGGACATGTGATCAGTAGAACATGTGACCAGTAGAACATGTGATCAGTAGATCATGTGATCAGTAGGACATGTGATCAGTAGGACATGTGATCAGTAGGACATGTGATCAGTAGAACATATGACCAGAAGAACATGTGACCAATAGAACATGTGATAAGTAGAACATGTGATCAGTAGATCATGTGATCAGTAGGACATGTGATCAGTAGAACATGTGATCAGTAGGACATGTGATCAGTAGAACATGTGATCAGTAGAACATGTGACCAAAAGAACATGTGACCAATAGAACATGTGATCAGTAGATCATGTGATCAGTAGGACATGTGATCAGTAGAACATGTGATCAGTAGATCATGTGATCAGTAGGACATGTGATCAGTAGAACATGTGATCAGTAGAACATGTGATCAGTAGATCATGTGATCAGTAGGACATGTGATCAGGACTTTGTGGATGCTTCTCTAGTCTCTGATCGATCGCTATAAACTACTATAAATAAGTAAAAGTACAACATTTAGTATGTGTTATTGTTTACAGACTTCAGGGAGTTGAACATAATAAATAGATCCTCGTGATGCTTGTAGACCAGCTGCTGTAATCTATAACAGGAAATATGGATAATCAACGATCAATAACTAGTATCGGCTGCAGATCAGTGACTCACCCTCAGAGCCCAGTGCCAGTCCTGAGCTGCAGCACCGACTTGTGAGCCCACGATGTACCCGAGACCGCTGAGGTGAAAGACAACAACAACAACAACAACAACAACAACATCAGATGGGGCACTTCCTGTTTGAGAGTGTGATGTAAAACAAGATATATGAATATAAAATAATATATATATAAAAATGATAGATATAAAAAAACAAGATTTATGAATATGAAATAAGATATATAAGAGATACAATATAAAATATATAAATATGAAATAAGATATATAAATATAAAATAAGATATACAATAAGACGTATAAATATAAAATAAGATACATATAAATATAAAATAAGATATATAAATATAAAATAAGATACATATAAAATAAGATGCATATAAATATAAAGATACATCAATATAAAATAAGATACATATAAAATAAGATGCATATATATATAAAGATACATCAATATAAAATAAGGTATAAGCCCACCTGCCGACGGGGATGGCGAAGTAGAAGACGGAGAGCATGTTGGTCCTCTGGCGCTTCACGTAGAGGTCGGCGATGATGGTGGGAGCGATGGTGGAGTAACTGGCCTCGCCGATGCCCACCAGACCTCGAGTCACCAGCAGAACCCAGAAGTGCTGCCGAGGGACGGTTCACTCATCAGCGTGAATACAGGGGCGCTTGTTTGGAGCTGGGGGGGGGGGGGGGACTCACCTCTTTGGGGGTGTAGGAGCTGGCGAGGGTCACCAGAGACCAGAACGCGATGCCGAAGCTCATGATGTACTTCCTGTTGCACCGGTCGCCAAGGTAACCGAAGACCGGAGCCAAGAACATGTAACTGCAGATGAAAACTGAACAGACGACGTCAGGTTGTTAGTCACGGGACCAGTACTGGTACATCAATCCATACTACTGGGACCAGTACTGGTACATCAATCCATACTACTGGGACCAGTACTGGTACATCAATCCATACTACTGGGACCAGTACTGGTACATCAATCCATACTACTGGGACCAGTACTGGTACATCAATCCATACTACTGGGACCAGTACTGGTACATCAATCCATACTACTGGGACCAGTACTGGTACATCAATCCATACTACTGGGACCAGTACTGGTACATCAATCCATACTACTGGGACCAGTACTGGTACATCAATCCATACTACTGGGACCAGTACTGGTACATCAATCCATACTACGGGACCAGTACTGGTACATCAATCCATACTACGGGACCAGTACTGGTACATCAATCCATACTACTGGGACCAGTACTGGTACATCAATCCATACTACTGGGACCAGTACTGGTACATCAATCCATACTACTGGGACCAGTACTGGTACATCAATCCATACTACTGGGACCAGTACATCAATCGATGTATAGTATATATATATATATATATATATATATATATATATATATATATATATATATATATATTGTTCCCTTTCACCTCTTTGTTCAACAGAGTACTTCTACACACATGGAGGTATTCATTGTGAAGGTTTCTGCTCATAAAGAACGGGATCAATACATCTGGATAAGATAATAAACTAATAAGAAACCCAATATAAAAATATATAATATAATAAACTAATATAATACTAATAAGAAACCCAATATAAAATTAAAGCTGCGAGGAGCGATGAGCGGGTCCTCGCTCACCGGGACGGCGACCCGCTCGGCCGAGAACGCGGGCCGCCGGTCGTACGTTTTACCGTTTGTTGCGTAACCTCGATATTCTTTCACCAGTAGGTGGCGCGTCGACTGTGAGTGAAAATAAGCTCGTCGATATCCTCAGATGACAAGCACGACTAGTTTGGGGCAGATTAGAGCAAGTCCAGTTGAGCCAGTAGGGGGCGCTTTGAGAATGAGAACATATACATGCACCACGTGTCTCTACGTGAAGTGTAGACCACGTTATGTAAATTAAAAGGTAAAAAGAAAAAGTGCTGGAAAAATTTGTCCCAGCCTGGATTCGAACATACGAGTCAGGTGTTTGATCGGAACTTTTAGACACAAATATTAGTGTCTAAAACTTGTCATTTTATTTCGGTGTTCAAATGACAATTTCTAATGTTTCTTGTACATGTGTTCAGGTCTTGAGTGGCATCATGATTATCTTTGGAAAGATCGGTTAAAGCAACAGTCTCATAACAAAACACAGGAAGTGGGATTTTATTGGAATATTTTAACGACAAGTCAGAGTGGGTGAAAGCGACGTTTTTTCAGAATAATAATGCTCAAGAGATCATCCTGGAAAGAAGATTGAAATCGATCGGATAATTTTTGTGGGAGATAACGTTAAATGTATAACGGCAAAAAGTGACAAAAACAAGTGAAAAACGCGAGTGATTAGTCCCAATAGTGTTGACACTGAGCATTGAAAAACAAGACACGCCCCTAAGATGTTCATTGGGCCACAGATCCTTACCACAAGGTCTGAGAGGGTTTCTGTAGAGCAGGTGGACAACTATGAATTTAAAAAATGTGACTCCTTGATCAGACGGCTATTGTCACCAAGACTGACAAGCTGGCCAAATATGAGCGGTTTTCGTCGGTCGCAAATACCCCAAAATGAGCCCAATGTTCTAAAATTGGGCTCATTTTGGGGTATTTGTCGTCAGTCAGAGAGGACCCTAAATATATAATATAATAAACTAATATAATACTAATAAGAAACCCAATATAAAAATATATTATAATAAGAAACTAATAAGAAACCCAATATAAAAATATAATAGAAATAATAAACTAATATAATAAAATGTATATACACACACACACACAATATAAAAAATAACATACCACTGAAATAATAATAAAATACTAATTAGAAACACTAATATAGATATACCAATATAAAATAATAAAACTAATATATTAATCTCTTTTCTATCTTATAAAACAAAACCAATTGATGTTTACACATAAAAAAGGAGTTCATATTAATTAATATTAATATTGAAGCAGAAAGAGAGATCAATAGAGTTATTGATCAGCGCTGCTGACTTGAGGTCAGTTCTTACCCGTTTGAAGCAGACCGGACTTCTCATCATTGATCCCAAAATAGTGCTCGATGTCGGGGAGAACGCCTGTTGAGACGACACAAACAACAACAACAACAACATTAAGGGTTCATGTATTCTCATATTCAGGATGTTTTGTATCTCAGTGAACTGAATGTGATCCCCGATAGATCGTAATCATTACTCCACTGTATTTTAAATATAATTACTTTATTAAAGTCTTGTAAACTCAACTTAATACTAATATATTCTCTGAAGTATAATCATAATTATTGTATTTCTAAATCAGAGGAAAAATAATAAATTAAATGGTGAACATAATTAATTTACAGTGTAAAGTTAGTTTTAAATAAAAAATTAAGACTAAATGTCGTAAATTTAAACTAAACTAAAAATTAAAAATGCGTTCGTATAACTTCAATTTTGTGACTTGTGAAAATATTCATTTTGTGATTTTAATATTAAAGAATATTTTAAAGAATTAAAGTAAAATTGTGACTTTTATCTCAGAAAATATTAAACATTTTCCGTACATTTTGTGACTTTAATAGAATATAAGTTCCTTATGTAGATGTGCGCGTGTCCTCTCTTCTGATTGGCCGAGGCGCCCAGGTGCCGTACCTGCCACGGTGAAGCGGTCCATGTAGTTGAGCAGGTTGATGTAACAGAGGACGAGGACGGTCAGCAGCGCTCGGGCCTTCGACACGCCGCTGGGCGACTCCTCCTCCGCCGTCCGCTGAGCCACCGCGCCGCCGCCCGCCTCCTCCGCCTCGCTGTCGTCGGAGAAGAACGGCGCCGAGTCCGCCGCGGTCTCGCCCAGAGACATGGCCGCCGCTGAGGATCAATAACATGGGATGAAGCCTTCCAGGGTCAACAGTCTGATACATTAATCAATAAAAACACAACAATATAATCACTTTATTTCATTATTGATTACTTTATACAATAATTATGTTGTCAAATATCAGAAAACAAGGAAACAGTTTCATTTTGAAGAGGAAGGAGAGGAGGAAGAGGAAGAAGGAAGAGGAAGAGGAGGAAGGAAGAGAAAGGAGAGGAGGAAGAGGAAGAGGAGGAAGGAAGAGGAAGAGGAGGAAGGAAGAGAAAGGAGAGGAGGAAGAGGAAGAGGAGGAAGGAAGAGGAAGGAGGAAGGAAGAGGAAGAGGAGGAAGGAAGAGGAAGAGGAGGAAGGAAGAGGAAGGAGAGGAGGAAGAAGGAAGAGGTAGAATGAAGAGGAAGGAGAGGAGGAAGTGGAATAAGGAAGAGGAAGAGGAGGAAGGAAGAGAAAGGAGAGGAGGAAGAGGAATAAGGAAGAGGAAGGAGAGGAGGAAGGAGGAGGAAGGAAGAGGAAGAGGAAGGAGAGGAGGAAGAGGAAGAGGAGGAAGGGGAATAAGGAAGAGGAAGGAGAGGAGGAAGGAGGAGGAAGGAAGAGGAAGAGGAAGGAGAGGAGGAAGAGGAAGAAGGAAGAGGAAGGAGAGGAGGAAGAGGAAGAGGAGGAAGGAAGGAGAGGAGGAAGGAGAGGAGGAAGGGGAATAAGGAAGAGGAAGGAGAGGAGGAAGAAGGAAGCCGGTTCACGCGGCCGAGTGTCTGCGACCGTCAGACCAAGTGTCCACGAGTTGGAGGTTTTTCCTGCATAGAGTGATGCTGGAAAAGCATCTTCATTTCATAAATGTTGGATTTTAGACCACTGACCACATTTGAAGCCTATCCGATGATTTGGAGGAATGGGCTAAAGTATGAAAAGAATCACAGAAATAAAAATGGCCGACTTCCGGTACAGTTTGGAGCATGGTCCCAAGAGACTTTCTTTTTCGTCTACATGTGTTACATATGCCTACCAAGTTTTAGACATGTAGGCCAAACGTAGCACTGGGGCTGCTTACATTAATATTTGTAGGGGGCGCTATGACTAGAATTAGAATTATCATATGGATGTCTTCAGGGTCAGTGTGTCATGACATATGAGTAATATGGAGAAGATTACATAATGTATGGCCGAGTTAAAACAACTTACATTTTCATGGCGAATGGTGTTCTTTGAAAAAGAACCCTACGCACAGTTTTGAATTTTTAAAATCCTTTGATAACTTTTCATTGCCGAGGTCTCTAGTACACATAGATTTTGGAATGAATCGGGTTTAAGCTCTAGGAGGAGTTCGCAGTTTCGCGACGTCCAAAAAAGTGAAAAAAAAAACGCGAAAAAAAGCCTAAAAATTGCGATATTGAGCGTTTGACTGCAGCGCCCCCTAATGTTCAAATATTATGATCAGGGTAGGTTAAGGGATACAATGTGAACATATGCTAGCAATTTGGTGAGGATGGACAAAGTCATTTGGAAGTTATGGGTCTTTAAATATTAGGCCACACCCCTTTGATGTTAATTGGCCCATATCTTCTGAACACAATGAGATATCAACACTAAATATATAAACACATAAATTCTGATGACATTGAACCAATAATTAACCAAATAACTTTTCGTCAAAATCGGACCAAGGGTTTAGGATAAAATGGAAAAAACGTGTTTTTTACCAAATTCAAAATGGCGGAAACTCTAATATGGCGCATTTTATGTTCAACTTGAACATATTTGTAGAGCAGGTCCAATCGGCCATTGCTGAAAAAAAGTATTAGCTTTTCCAAACAAGGGGGCGCCACCGAGCTAATTCTTTAGACTTTCCCCGACACCCCAATCAGAAAAGTGTTTTCACCGATTCTGATATGTGAGGACATTTTGAAGTTTGCAACTTTAGGCCATGACCCTCCAGCATAAGAATAATAATAATAAACATTCGAAAAACATTAGAATTATTAAAATTATAGCTCATCCCCTGAAGGGGAACAAAATAAGATATTAGAGATATTAACTGTAATAAATTATACAGTTAAAACATATATTTCTGTATCGTTCACTATTTATTCCGTTTTATGGTTTATTTGGTCCGTGTTGTGGTTCGAGCTTCGTGTGATTGATCTGATCCATCAATCGTTTCCTCAATAAATAAAAGACTTATTTTTAGTACAAATCGATCTAATTGATCTTTTCTTATAAATCAGACATTATTGATGTTGTAATAATAATCAATAAACTGATTTAGATGCGTTATTACATCACTTATGACGTCACCTTGAAGACATTACATGATTATATTAAAGCTTCTCTCCATTGATCAGTGATCCGGCCAATCAGCACAGAGGAACGCCGACTTATCGATTACAGAGCTATCGATACGTGATCAGATCCGCGTGCCCAGAACAAAAACTGCTGCACCTCCGCGTGCACGCGGAAGCAATAAGCCGAGGTGACGGACTCCTGCTTGACGTCGTCTGCTTCTCAACTGACGTAACGTTAGTTCCGACCTGTTGCGCAATGATTTGCGACATTTTTAGAGGCTTTCTGGTAAATTCGGCTGGTTAAGTTCGATCCCTTTCCAGAAGGGTTCGGGTCCGGGTCCCCCCAGACTCCATTCAGGACTCTGCCGGTCTAATGCCCCCCCCCCGGTACCCCTTTAAAACAAGTTAGATGGTTTAAACTAACGCGTTTTGATTTAATATAAACTTCTGCCTCTGTGAACCAAACCTAGCAACCAAAGGAGACCGAGAGCTGCGCGCGCAGCGGAGTTCAACCCGTTTCTTCCTAAACACTCGAGTTGTCCTTTTTAATGTTGATTGTGCAGCTTGTTGTTGTGTTGTTTACCTGCTGGGTGACGCTTCTTCTGCTTCTTCTGCTAAATGTCGTCTTCTACCGTGGACGTTATTCGCGACACATAACGACGGTTTACGGTTCGGCAACAAACGATACACGGAACGGTTTCCTCGTGAACACCGTTTTAAAACGACTGTTTACTTCAGAGATGACAATTCTGCTGCTCCGCCATGTTGGATCTGAGTGAACTTCCGCTGCGCAGCTCACATGACTTCTTATGCGAGTCACGTGACGACAACACGTGGGTGCGTCTACTCAGTGGCTGTTTACAGTGGAATCCGGCCATTGTAAATAAATAATTAAATATAAACCTACCATGCAAGTAACAGCTTTAGTTGTATACTACTTTATACCTAAAATACATTTATTTTATTTCAGATTACAATTTTCATCCAAAACTCAGTTTATAATATCTACACACTGTAATTAATAATAAACAATACAGAATATTGTTAGAATTAAAGCACGTTGAGCAACTTCCACTCATTTTATTATTATTAAAAAAAAGTACAAAGTAGAGTGAACATAAAAATAAGTTTACAATTATTCCTGGGCTGTTTACCGTTAGTTCTAAAACATACGATCCCGATATTAAAGTAACGTTTACACACAAAGTGAATCTAGAGCCAAACTTCGATGATGTCGCCGTCCTCCATGTCCAGCTGAGCCGGCGTCTGTCCGGACGCCACGCTGCAGCCGTCGAAGAGGAAGCGGACCTTCGCCTGAGCAACGGCGGGCAGCCGGGACAGATAGCGGGAGAAGACGGAGCCCAGAGGAGCGTCCTGAAACACACACACACACACACACACACACACACAGAGGTCGTGAGGTCACAGGTTCGAGTCCCGCTGCTGCAAACAAGCTGACGGAGGCGGAGGAGCTACGGACCCGGTGCAGCGAGAACTCCTGGGAGGCGGCCCGGTCTTTGCTCTGCAGCCTCACGGTGACGCCGCGGTCGGCTTCGGGGCCGTCCTCCGCCGACATGACCACGCACTCTGCACGGGAGAGAAGGAGCTTTGTTACGCAACAACCATCGGGGGGGGGGGGGGGGAGACGCGTTTCGTGAGCCGGTCACGCGACTCACCGATGATGTCAGCGATGCCGAGGCCGAGCTCGCCGACGCTGGCGCCCGACGGGAGCTCCTCCTCCTCCCTCAGCAGCAGGAGGCGAGGAGGAGGGACATCGAGGATGACGGACAGCTGGGCCAACACGTCACTCAGAGGCGTCGACTACGAACAAACAAACAAAAACAAACGCAGCCGTTAAGAAACAGACGGGTGACGTCATCGTACCGCTGCTCGTCCCGTACCGACAGAACCGGGATCTTGTGGACGTCTGTCCGGCAGCGGATCTTTAGGGGGATCTCCCGGACCGACGAGCTGTACGGAGAACCCTGAAGTCCAGAGGCGGGGTTCACAACGATGACGTCATCCTCGTCGGACTTCCTGTCACGAGTCTCAGGAGACAGGAAGGAGTTCACTGCCCGGAGCTTCCTGTCGATCTCACTGAGGAAGAAAACACACATTGTGTGTGTGTAACTGTGTGTGTGTGTGTGTGTGTAACTGTGTGTGTCGGTGGTACCTGATCTTCCTCCGGACCCGTCTGGACTGCTTCTGGACTGGACTCTCTGGAGGAGACGGGCAGCAGGACTCCGCTCTGAAAGGAGAGAGAACTAGAACCCGTTTCATTTATTCAGGAGTGTTTTTACCGACTCACCGTTCCGCGTTCTCCGGCTCGGGTTCCGCTGCGTCCTCCTCGGAGTCGCTGAGTTCGATGGCGTTTGACGCCGGGACTCGAGAAGAAAACCGCGACCACAAACCGTCGTCTGTCGGGGAACACAAACAAGCCGCCCGTAAAGCCTCCGCACTCTCCGGACGATCCCTGAACGCCTCGCCCGCAGTCTGGCTTTACCTGAGTTCTCCTGCTCGGTGAACACGGCCGCCATCGGCTTCAGCCGCAGGCTGCTGCTCACCTGAGGACGAGACGCTCGGCGGAGTCAGACGCCGCAGATCGTTAAGAGAAACACCTGCAGACACCGACACGCGGAGCACGTTCACCTTGTTGGAGTAGACGGGTACCGAGACCACGGCCGACGGGTCCAGGATGCGTCTGCGTTTGGGGGGAGGCTTCACGGCCTGCTCACTGTCACACACCTGGAGGACACAGGCGGTGCGTTCAGGTAACAACACTGTTCATCGCTAACCATCACAGAGTAAATACAGTGGAACCCCCAGTAGATCCCTAGATCACGTGATGTTTCTCTAGTCTCTGATCATGTGACTTTGTAAACAACCAATCAGTGTTTACACCAACAGGAGAGCTAGTAACGTAAACTAATATTTCCTCAACAAAAAACAACACATACATCATCTACAAAAATCTACTTTTTATTTATTTATTTATTTATATATATATTATTTTACTAAAATACTTTGTCATTAATATTACATAATTTGAATACATAGCTTATGTAATTTCGTGCTCTTTATATTATAGTAGTTGTAATATTATAGAAGGTTTTCTGCCTCTTCCTGCTCTGATATTATTTATCTCTGTGTTGTTAAACTAACACACATATAAATAAATGTATATATAATATATAAATATAAAGGAGTACTTCAACTAAATATTTCACAAAGTAAATAAAATACCTGAATACTGCTTCCAACTTTGTTTTAAATGATTTAAATGTAAATAGTGTGGACAAAATAAAAGAAACACGCAGTTTCAACAGTACAACAAAAACGACCATTAAGTTTAACGCTCACATCTCACTATGTCAACAAACAATAACACTATGACGTCATGGCTTGTTGTGTTGGATTAATAAGTAATATACACATGTATTAAATCACGTGGTTACTTTGGTAGTTTAACAATCACCGTCGTGTCACGAGGAGGTTTTTTACTAAAAACGAAACCGGAAGTTGAAGCTATAATCTTTGATCACCGAGATACAACTCCGGGCTTTTATTTTAAAGTACTTCCCGTTAGCGTAAATGAACCACTTTTATTTTGAAGGACTTCCAGTTAGCGTTATTTTATGAAAGATGCTAATAGTTTAAATATGTTTCCGTCGCTTCACGTCTCAGCAGTTCACTTCCCACCGGAAGCAGCTGTTACTACGGCAACGACACATTTATTTTAATCACGCAATTCACCGATTAACTGTTTTCTTAACGATAAAAGCCGCAGCTCCGTCTCAACACTCACCGAGTCCGCCATGTTTATTTCTGTCTGCGCAAGCAGCTGCTGCCTTCAGGGACTGTCGGACATGAGTCACCTTTTGTTGTTTCGTGTTGCCTTCAGGGACTGTGGGATATATTTAGTCACTTCCGTTGTCTCGTGATGCGTTCATTAACTGTGGGAAATATTGTCTACTTGCAAGTGACGGAGCAACGCTATATGACTGTTTAGTAGTGGTGGAAAGTAACTAAGTACACATACTTGTACCATTTGAGGTACTTGTACTCGAGTACAAGTACATGTACATAGTTAGGAACACATTGTGATTAATACAAAATATTTATATAATCAATTAATACATTATTTTCTCTCGGGAGATATTATATATAATATAAATATTATTACTGATGAATTAATACTAATAAAATACATTAACTTTATTACATTTACAGGAAAAAATTCTTAATTTCCTTTTAATTTTATAAACTTGTGATGCGTTTGCTAAATAAAGTAGAAAGTGGCATGAAAGTACCTCAAATGAGTATTTGAGTGTACTGTCAGTGTGTGTCTGCACGTGTGTGTGTATGTGTGCGTGTGTATGTATGTGTGTGTGTGTGTCTGTGTGCACGTGTTTGCGTGTCTGTCTGAACGTGTGTGTCTGTGCACGTGTGTGTGTGTGTCTGTGCACGTGTGTAAAATGAAGCATGGAAACATTTTAGTCACAGTTCTTTTTAAAGTTGTTTCACACGATCATCAACACGTCATAATAATAATAATAATAAAAACAAACTGAACAATCTAAATGGCTCCGCCCACAAACATGGAGGAACCTGCTGCTGGTGTTTGAATCAAACGCTCCTCCTGCTCCACGCTGGTAACCGAGCTCTGCCCATGCATCGGGGTGCGTTCCAATACTCGGCGGCGCGCTGAAGTTCCTCTTCTCGTGGAGCAGAAGAACCCAATCAAACCTTTTCAGCTGCCATTTAATTGCAATAAACGGGTAAAAAAATGGATCGGCGCTACGCTAGGCTAACGTCGCAGCTGCTCCATCAACACGGCGCCGTGCGGTTCATGCACACAAATTAAAAAAGGAAATCGGAGCTCTCAGAGGTCACTTCTTCTTGTTCTCTTTGCAGGCGACGACGTATCGCTGAGCCACGTTGAGAGGAGGAGAGTAACCGTCAGCGTACGACGTGTCCTCGAACAGCACCGAGTAGTCGTCCTGAGGCTGGGGGGGAGGAGGGGGAGGAGGAGGGGAGGGGAGGGGGGGGGAGAGGAGGAGGAGGAGGGGAGGGGGGAGGAGGGGGAGGGGAGGAGGGGGAGGGGGGGGGAGAGGAGAGGGGGGGAGGGGGGGGGGCAGAAGAGAAGTGGAGGTTCCAACAAATTAATAAGTTACAGGTTCTGCTCAACTTATCTTAACAGCTGTCCCACAGATGTTGCTCACACATCTAAACCACCTGTATAATGCCAGGTTAACTAGATTAAATACATTAAGTAGGCTGAGTAGGTTAACTAGGTTGAGTGGGCTAACTAGGCTAACTAACTAACTAGGCTAACTAGCTTAACTAGGCTAACTAGGTTAAGTAGGCTAACTAGGGGGCCTCACCCTGTGTGGAGGCGTGTGGATCAGGGCCCGGTAGAAGCAGGTGGTCTGCGGGTAGAGAGCCAGAACCAGCTGGTCCTTACTGAACAGGGCCTCGGGGTCCGTCTCTGGGTTAGCCTTCCACTGAGGCAGGGGGATGATCCTCCGCCGGCTCAGTGTGTGTCTCCTGATCGCACAAACACACAGTCAGACACACACACACAAACAGTCAGACACACACACACACAAACAGTCAGACATACAAACACACAGTCAGACACACACACACAAACAGTCAGACACACACACACAGTCAGACACACACAAACAGTCAGACACACACACAAACAGTCAGACATACAAACACACAGTCAGACACACACACAAACAGTCAGACATACAAACAGTCAGACACACACACACACACACAAACACACAGTCAGACACACACACAAACAGTCAGACATACAAACAGTCAGACACACACACACACACACAAACACACAGTCAGACACACACACAAACAGTCAGACATACAAACACAGTCAGACACACACACAAACACACAGTCAGACACACACACACAAACAGTCAGACACACAAACACACACAGTCAGACATACAAACAGTCAGACACACACACACAAACACACAGTCAGACAAACAGTCAGACACACACACACACACAGTCAGTCAGACACACACACACAGTCAGACACACACACACAAACACACAGTCAGACACACACACAAACAGTCAGACACACAAACACACACAGTCAGACATACAAACAGTCAGACACACACACACACACAGTCAGACACACACACACACAGACAAACAGTCAGACACACACACACACAGTCAGACACACACACACACACAGTCAGACATACAAACAGTCAGACACACACACATTCCACCTGGAGGACTTTTTATTATATAATTAATTGTGACATCGGGTTCGATGTCGAGTGTTTTAACATTTAATCAGTGATTAAAAATGTTAGTATCAGATTTAAATCTTGTGTTTACACACACACATTTTAAATAATCTCCACATTTCATTTTTTTGCAGCCAGAGGACAGGAAGTGACCATATTAGAACTGAGAAGGAGGGACGATCGACCTGTCAATCACTGTGTAGCCCCGCCCCTGCTTGTGGTCTGTTTGACACTAAATGAGGAAACACAAAGAGCACATTACGTATAAAGAATAAAGTATTTAACTCACTCTTTGCCCTCTTCGTCGATGTCGTCCACTTCATACCTGCAGAGGTCAAGAGAGGTCAAGAGGCGTTCAGGGACTACGGGAAATCTACCGAAACAAGGAGCTACAAAGAGACAAACAGCGGAACTTCAGGTCCATTTAAATTACTTTACACTTCTACTTATGAACAAAAACACCATCAGAGGTGTGTGTGTGTGTGTGTGTGTGTGAGTGTGCTCTTACTTGTTGGTGGAATGGTTGTAGCTGACGACCTCGGCCTCAGTGTGTGTGTGTGTGTGTGTGTGTGTGTGTGTGAGTGTGCTCTTACTTGTTGGTGGAATGGTTGTAGCTGACGACCTCGGCCTCAGTATGTGTGTGTGTGTGTGTGTGTGAGTGTGCTCTTACTTGTTGGTGGAATGGTTGTAGCTGACGACCTCGGCCTCAGTGTGTGTGTGTGTGTGTGTGTGTGTGTGTGTGTGTGTGTGTGTGTGAGTGTGCTCTTACTTGTTGGTGGAATGGTTGTAGCTGACGACCTCGGCCTCAGTGTGTGTGTGTGTGTGTGTGTGTGTGTGTGAGTGTGCTCTTACTTGTTGGTGGAATGGTTGTAGCTGACGACCTCGGCCTCAGTATGTGTGTGTGTGTGTGTGTGTGTGTGTGTGTGTGTGTGAGTGTGCTCTTACTTGTTGGTGGAATGGTTGTAGCTGACGACCTCGGCCTCAGTGTGTGTGTGTGTGTGTGTGTGTGTGTGTGTGTGTGTGTGTGTGTGAGTGTGCTCTTACTTGTTGGTGGAATGGTTGTAGCTGACGACCTCGGCCTCAGTGTGTGTGTGTGTGTGTGTGTGTGTGTGTGTGTGTGTGTGTGTGTGTGAGTGTGCTCTTACTTGTTGGTGGAATGGTTGTAGCTGACGACCTCGGCCTCAGTGTGTGTGTGTGTGTGTGTGTGTGTGTGTGTGAGTGTGCTCTTACTTGTTGGTGGAATGGTTGTAGCTGACGACCTCGGCCTCAGTGTGTGTGTGTGTGTGTGTGTGTGTGTGTGTGTGAGTGTGCTCTTACTTGTTGGTGGAATGGTTGTAGCTGACGACCTCGGCCTCAGTGTGTGTGTGTGTGTGTGTGTGTGTGTGTGTGAGTGTGCTCTTACTTGTTGGTGGAATGGTTGTAGCTGACGACCTCGGCCTCAGTGTGTGTGTGTGTGTGTGTGTGTGTGTGTGTGTGAGTGTGCTCTTACTTGTTGGTGGAATGGTTGTAGCTGACGACCTCGGCCTCAGTGTGTGTGTGTGTGTGTGTGTGTGTGTGTGTGTGAGTGTGCTCTTACTTGTTGGTGGAATGGTTGTAGCTGACGACCTCGGCTAGGATCCACTGCTCGTCTCCGTCCGCCTTCACTCTCGCCGCCACTTTGTCTCCTTGTTTGGCGACGTAGTCGCTGCTGGCCGGGGTCGCCCCACAGAGAGGGGGGGGGCTGGTCACATGACACAGGGAGGGGTGTGAGAGTGTGTGTGTGAGGTCATTATGTATCTGAGATGTTATGGATGTTATGGATCTGAGATGTTATGGATCTGAGATGTTATGGATGTTATGTATCTGAGATGTTATGTATCTGAGATGTTATGGATGTTATGTATCTGAGATGTTATGTATCTGAGATGTTATGGATGTTATGTATCTGAGATGTTATGTATCTGAGATGTTATGGATGTTATGTATCTGAGATGTTATATATCTGAGATGTTATGGATGTTATGTATCTGAGATGTTATATATCTGAGATGTTATGGATGTTATGGATCTGAGATGTTATGTATCTGAGATGTTATGGATGTTATGGATCTGAGATGTTATTGATCTGAGATGTTATGGATGTTATGTATCTGAGATGTTATGTATCTGAGATGTTATGGATGTTATGTATCTGAGATGTTATGTATCTGAGATGTTATGGATGTTATTGATCTGAGATGTTATGGATGTTATGTATCTGAGATGTTATGTATCTGAGATGTTATGGATGTTATGTATCTGAGATGTTATGGATGTTATGTATCTGAGATGTTATGGATGTTATGGATCTGAGATGTTATGTATCTGAGATGTTATGGATGTTATGTATCTGAGATGTTATGTATCTGAGATGTTATGGATGTTATTGATCTGAGATGTTATGGATGTTATGTATCTGAGATGTTATGTATCTGAGATGTTATGGATGTTATGTATCTGAGATGTTATGGATGTTATGTATCTGAGATGTTATGGATGTTATGTATCTGAGATGTTATGTATCTGAGATGTTATGGATGTTATGTATCTGAGATGTTATGGATGTTATGTATCTGAGATGTTATGGATGTTATGTATCTGAGATGTTATTGATCTGAGATGTTATGTATCTGAGATGTTATGGATGTTATGTATCTGAGATGTTCTGGATGTTATGGATCTGAGATGTTATGTATCTGAGATGTTATGGATGTTATGTATCTGAGATGTTCTGGATGTTATGGATCTGAGATGTTATGTATCTGAGATGTTATGGATGTTATGGATCTGAGATGTTATGTATCTGAGATGTTATGGATGTTATGGATCTGAGATGTTATGTATCTGAGATGTTATGGATGTTATGGATCTGAGATGTTATGGATCTTATGTATCTGAGATGTTATGGATGTTATGGATCTGAGATGTTCTGGATCTTATGTATCTGAGATGTTATGGATGTTATGTATCTGAGATGTTATGTATCTGAGATGTTATGGATCTGATGTATCTGAGATGTTATGTATCTGAGATGTTATGGATCTGAGATGTTCTGGATCTTATGTATCTGAGATGTTATTGATCTGATGTATCTGAGATGTTATGGATCTGAGATGTTATTGATCTGATGTATCCGAGATGTTATGGATCTGAGATGTTATGGATCTGAGATGTTATGCATCTGAGATGTTATTGATCTGATGTATCTGAGATGTTATGGATGTTATGTATCTGAGATGTTATGTATCTGAGATGTTATGGATCTGAGATGTTCTGGATCTTATGTATCTGAGATGTTATTGATCTGATGTATCTGAGATGTTATGGATCTGAGATGTTATTGATCTGATGTATCTGAGATGTTATGGATGTTATGTATCTGAGATGTTATGTATCTGAGATGTTATGGATCTGAGATGTTATTGATCTGATGTATCTGAGATGTTATTGATCTGATGTATCTGAGATGTTATGGATCTGAGATGTTCTGGATCTTATGGATCTGAGATGTTATGTATCTGAGATGTTATTGATCTGATGTATCTGAGATGTTATGGATGTTATGTATCTGAGATGTTATGTATCTGAGATGTTATGGATCTGAGATGTTATTGATCTGATGTATCTGAGATGTTATTGATCTGATGTATCTGAGATGTTATGGATCTGAGATGTTCTGGATCTTATGGATCTGAGATGTTATGTATCTGAGATGTTATTGATCTGATGTATCTGAGATGTTATGGATGTTATGTATCTGAGATGTTATGTATCTGAGATGTTATGGATCTGAGATGTTATTGATCTGAGATGTTATTGATCTGATGTATCTGAGATGTTATTGATCTGATGTATCTGAGATGTTATTGATCTGATGTATCTGAGATGTTATTGATCTGATGTATCTGAGATGTTATTGATCTGATGTATCTGAGATGTTATGGATCTGAGATGTTATTGATCTGATGTATCTGAGATGTTATGTATCTGAGATGTTATGGATCTGAGATGTTATTGATCTGAGATGTTATTGATCTGATGTATCTGAGATGTTATGGATCTGAGATGTTCTGGATCTTATGTATCTGAGATGTTCTGGATCTGAGATGTTACCTCTCCCCCGGCTTGCCGATCCACAGAGGAAGCGTCATGGCCGACTGCTGGAGGAGCGTCATCAGGACGCCGCGCCGCATCGTCTTCCTGGGAGGGTCGCTGTCGCTGTACACGCCCGCCATCTTAGCAGCTGCAGAAGAAGACACATTCACTTCCTGTTGCACACGTTACAGAGCGATGAGGCACACACACACACACACACACACACACACACACACACACACACACACACACACACACACACACACACACACACACACACACACACACAACACACACACACACACACACACACACACACACACACACACACACACACACACACACACACACACACACACACACACACACACACACACACACACACACACCTATCCTCCTCTCTTCCAGCAGAGACTTGATCTCCGCTATTTTGTCCAACGCGTGACGCAGAATGCTGAAAAGAAACAAAACAAATTGTTAAACTCAGTTCATCATTTCTGTTTCTGTAGAAAACAGAATAAATAAATATATATATCAATATTTACAAATATATAAATATAGTTATATATATTCTGCTGTTTCCTGAGCTCAAGTTACAGCTTGCAACTCATGTCGTCTCTCTCCTCCTTCTCCTTCTCCTTCTCCTTCTCCTCCTCCTCCTCCTCCTCCTCCTCCTCCTCCTCCTCCTCCTCCTCCTCCCCCTCCCCCTCCTCCTCCTCCTCCTCCTCCTCCTCCTCACCTGCACTCGGCCTCAGCGTCGGCCTTGGCCGTGGTGTAGAGTCCTCTGAGCTTGGTCCGGTAGTACGGAGACGCTGTGGGGGAGCGGGACAGTTTGAGTGGATGAGGACTCAAGAGACTCAGGACTCAGGACTCAGAGACTCACTTTTGTTCTCCGTCTGCATCCTCTCGTGTGTCTTCTGGATGTTGAGCAGGTTGTGTTCGCTGCGTGACCTCTCCTCCTGAAACAAACCACACACACATCACATCACACACGTCGGCCCCGAGAACCGGCGGTTTGATCCCCGGGACCCCCGAAGCACCCCCGACTCACCTGGGTCTGCTTGATGAGCTGATGGAGCTCCGTGAGCAGCTCGGCGATCTTGGTGTCGGCCGACATGTCGACGCCTTCAGGAGATACACACAAAACCCCATTAGAGGAACTCCTCATAGGAGGACCAGGAATCTGAGGAGGACCAGGAGTTTAAGGGGGACCAGGAGTTTAAGGGGGACCAGGAGTCATTCATCTCAACTCCATCAGACTGAGGAGGACCAGGTGTCTGAGAGGACCAAGTGTTTAAGGAGGACCAGGAGTTTAAGGGGGACCAGGAGTTTAAGGGGGACCAGGAGTCAATCATCTCAACTCCATCAGACTGAGGAGGACCAGGAGTCTAAGAGGACCAGGTGTTTAAGGGGGACCAGGAGTTTAAGGGGGAACAGGAGTCAGAGGAGGACCAGGAGTCATTCATCTCAACCCCATCAGACTGAGGAGGACTAGGAGTCTAAGAGGACCAGGTGTTTAAGGAGGACCAGGAGTTTAAGGGGGACCAGGAGTCATTCATCTCAACTCCATCAGACTTAGGAGGACCAGGTGTCTGAGAGGACCAGGTGTTTAAGGAGGACCAGGTTTTTAAGGAGGACCGGGAGTCTAAGAGGACCAGGTGTCTGAGAGGACCAGGAGTCATTCATCTCAACCCCATCAGACTGAGGAGGACCAGGAGTCTAAGAGGACCAGGTGTTTGAGGACCAGGAGTCTAAGAGGACCAGGTGTCTGAGAGGACCAGGAGTCTGAGGAGGACAGGAGTCTAAGAGGACCAGGTGTTTAAGGAGGACCAGGAGTCTAAGATGACCAGGTGTTTAAGGAGGACAGGAGTCTAAGAGGACCAGGTGTTTAAGGAGGACCAGGAGTCTAAGATGACCAGGTGTTTAAGGAGGACCAGGAGTCTAAGAGGACCAGGTGTTTAAGGAGGACCAGGTGTCTGAGAGGACCAGGAGTCTGAGGAGGACCAGGAGTCTAAGAGGACCAGGTGTTTAAGGAGGACCAGGAGTCTAAGATGACCAGGTGTTTAAGGAGGACCAGGAGTCTAAGATGACCAGGTGTTTAAGGAGGACCAGGAGTCTAAGAGGACCAGGTGTTTAAGGAGGACCAGGAGTCTAAGATGACCAGGAGTCTGAGGAGGACCAGGAGTCTGAGTAGGACCAGGTGTCTGAGGAGGACAGGAGTCTAAGAGGACCAGGTGTTTAAGGAGGACCAGGAGTCTAAGATGACCAGGAGTCTGAGGAGGACCAGGAGTCTGAGAGGACCAGGAGTCTGAGGAGGACAGGAGTCTAAGAGGACCAGGAGTCTGAGGAGGACAGGAGTCTAAGAGGACCAGGTGTTTAAGGAGGACCAGGAGTCTAAGATGACCAGGAGTCTGAGAGGACCAGGAGTCTGAGGAGGACCAGGTGTATGAGAGGACCAGGAGTCTGAGGAGGACAGGAGTCTGAGGAGGACCAGGAGCCTGAGGAGGACAGGAGTCTGAGGAGGACCAGGTGTTTAAGGAGGACCAGGAGTCTAAGATGACCAGGAGTCTGAGGAGGACCAGGAGTCTAAGATGACCAGGAGTCTGAGGAGGACCAGGAGTCTGAGGAGGACAGGAGTCTGAGGAGGACAGGAGTCTAAGAGGACCAGGTGTTTGAGGACCAGGAGTCTAAGATGACCAGGAGTCTGAGGAGGACCAGGAGTCTGAGAGGACCAGGAGTCTGAGGAGGACAGGAGTCTAAGAGGACCAGGAGTCTGAGGAGGACCAGGTGTCTGAGAGGACCAGGAGTCTGAGGAGGACAGGAGTCTGAGGAGGACCAGGTGTTTAAGGAGGACCAGGAGTCTAAGATGACCAGGAGTCTGAGGAGGACCAGGAGTCTAAGATGACCAGGAGTCTGAGGAGGACCAGGAGTCTGAGGAGGACAGGAGTCTGAGGAGGACAGGAGTCTAAGAGGACCAGGTGTTTAAGGAGGACCAGGAGTCTGAGAGGACCAGGAGTCTAAGAGGACCAGGTGTTTGAGGAGGACCAGGAGTCTGAGGAGGACAGGAGTCTGAGGAGGACCAGGTGTCTGAGAGGACCAGGAGTCTAAGATGACCAGGAGTCTGAGGAGGACCAGGAGTCTGAGGAGGACCAGGAGTCTGAGGAGGACAGGAGTCTGAGGAGGACCAGGAGTCTGAGGAGGACCAGGAGTCTGAGGAGGACCAGGAGTCTAAGATGACCAGGTGTCATTAAACATTAAATAAACGCCTCGTGTGACGCCATGTTGGGTTTTCTTTCCTGTGTCGGTAAAGATGAAGAGGAGCTGCGTGTTGTGGGGAGAAAGGAGCGCGTGCGCCGTGCAGCCTGCTCACCTGTTAGCAGGTGGCTAATCTGTTGTGCTCGTGCGACACAAAACATGACGTGCATTTATTTCTACTTCCGGAACTCGCTATTACAACATGCGGCGCGTGTTTCCGGAACACGGAGCGTTCTTACCGTGTCGGCTTTCTGTTTGTTTAATGTCGGCTTGCTAACAACAAGCATTAGCTCTTCTTCTTCGTCGTTTCCTTCTTCGTTTTCCTCTTCTTCTTCTGCGGTGTCTAGTTTCGGAGCTGGCAAACACAGCGCGGTCTCACAGCGCCCCCAGCTGGACGGAGTCTGGAACTGCATGTTCGACCCAGTAGAACGCTGTTTTACCTTTAGTTGTTTTACAGATTTAGATTATTAAAACTTAATATAATCAACGGATACAAAACGCTATTATAGATTAGATTAGATATTACTTTATTCATCCCCACGGGGAATTTACAGGAAGCAGCAGC
>NC_046973.1:1373465-1385965 GCF_009769545.1 Cyclopterus lumpus | reverse complement strand
TTATCACCATAGTATCTTCCAGTGATGAATCCCGTCTGATCAGGATGGATGATTTTAGTGATTATATGATGAACTCTTGTTGCTAGGATTGCTGTTAGAATGCGCAGGTCCCCATTCAGCAGTGATATCTATATGATTGGCACTCTGTGGGGTCTTTTCCTTCTTTATGAATTACCACTATAGTTGCCTCAGCCCAAGATGGTGCCATGGTTTTAGATTCTAATGCATGGTGGTATGCTTTCAGCAACAGTGGTGATAACATATCCTTGAAGGTTTTATAACATTCATTAATATATCCATCCGGTCCTGGGCTTTTATTATTTTTGAGTGTTGAGATCACCTGTTTGATCTCCCATTCCTCAATAGGCTTCTCTAATTCCTTGGCTGCTGATTCTGTCAGTTCAGTTCATTTTATAGGATTTAAGAACTCTGTAAGTTTTGCATTATCAGAGCAGGTATCTGTATTTTTGTATAAGGATTTGTAAAACTCTGCAAAGGATTCTGCTATTTTATCTGGTTTTGTAACAAAAGTTTCTTTTGATTTAATTTTCTGTACTGTATTAGATGATTGTTTTTTTCTTAATACAAATGCTAGTAATCTGCTTGCTTTGTTACCGTGTTCATAGTATCTTTGGTTCGTGAATCTTAAACTTCCCTCAATTTGATCTGATAGTAGGCTGTTGAGCTCTCTTCGGGTTGACTTGAGGTCATTTAGGAGATTGGCTGATGCAGATTGTTTATGTTTATGTTCTAAGTCTTTTATTTTATCTTCCAATTCTTTCTGTTTGGACTCTTTTCCTCTTCTCTTAGCAGAGGTGAGTGAAATAATACGTCCTCTGATGTATGCTTTGGCACAATCCCAGAGTATAAGAGGTGTCGTTTCCTCCAAGGTATTGATATCCAAGTATTCCTTGAGTTCTGCTGTAATAAAGGAGGTACATGTTTTATCATTAAGGAGAGATGCATTAAGTCTCCATTGTTTAGAGGTTGGTCTTTGGCCTATGTCCCATTTTAATGCCACGGGTGCGTGGTCGGATAGAGTTATAGGAAGAATGTCAATGTCCACTATCCTATGTAGCTCTGCTTTCATGGTAAAGAAATAATCGATCCGTGAATAGGATGTATGTCTGTTTGAGTAGAACGTGAAATCCCTGCCTCTCGGGAACTTGCTTCTCCACATATCTACAAGGCCTGCCTCCTGGGATTGGTATTTGAGCATTCTACTCATTCTAGAGAGCGGAGTTTTAGAGGCAGGTTGTCGGTCCATTAGTTGTGACATTACACAATTGAGGTCTCCTCCCATCAGTAGCAGCCCTGTACTATATTGTAGGATCTTATTGAACAATGTCCTGATAAAGCCAGGCTCGTCTTCGTTAGGTGCATATACATTAATGAGGGATACTTCTGTGCCATCAATTAATCCGTTAACTAAGATATTTCTCCCCTCTGTGTCTTTGTGTACTAGTGTTTGTGTGAAATTAATTTGTCTGTGTATGAGTATGGATACTCCCTTTTTTCTCCCCGATCGTTGTGAGGAGTAATATACTTTATCTGCCCAGGACCGTCTCAACTTTTCATGTTCAGCATCAGATAGATGTGTTTCCTGGAGGAATGCAAAGTGGCAGTTGGCTTGTTTCATCTGATGTAGAATGTTCTTTCTCTTAACAGGGCTATGAAGGCCTTTGACATTGTAACTTATCACTTTTAGCGGGTCCGTTGTGTGAAGTATTCAATTTTCATATTTTGGGAGTTTGTGTAGAGAGATGGGAAGCAGAGGCCAACAGCCAGCACATGGGCCATGTATCTTGTTATGTGGAGTGTGGAGAGTTGGACTAGTTAATGAAACCAATAGGGATGGGGTAGAAGAGGGTATTTAAGAAAAATGGATGATGAGCTTGTTGTTCTAATAAACAATGTAGGATCCCCAGGGAACAGTGGGATCAGAACAAGGGGAACGCAACAGTCTGGACTGCTGTTAGCTAACATTAGCAACAGTCCGGTGGGACCTAGTCCCTTAGCCACTAAGGGCAAGCAGCAACGGTGCACAGTCGAGATAGAAATGACTATGCTATGGGTGTGCTAAGATAAGGAATAGAGAAAGTAAGAAGAAAAAGAAAAGTTGACACAGAAAAGGACAGTGTCGAGTAACGGCCATTCAGGCCCCTGCAGCTCTTGGCATACATGTGTAAAGTCAAACAGCTCCTTGTGGTGCAGTAGTGTTTGGTTGCACACAGAGCTAAAGGCGTACCAGTATTCTCCTCTTATGGAAGCTGCCAGTGAGCAAGTAAAGTAGAGTGATACAAACAATATGAATAGAAATAACGGGCACATTATAAGGGTTTGTTTCCTTGTAATGGAGACGGGTATATACAAAAATATTAACTGAGACATATTTTTCCTTTTCTCTTCTCAGGTGTGATTCAAGTAATGTTTTGAAAATATATATATTTGAATATAAAATAAAGTAGAAAATAATGATGTGCCAGTATGTGAAATTGCAGAACTCACTGGTCAGTCCTTACTGTAGTTAACAGTACTGATGGGGATACATTTAGTCTGCGGCCTCAGTAGATGGGATGACTTTCTTCCGGACATACTCCGTGGCTTTGCCGGGATCCAGAAACTCCTCGTCTTCGTTGTTGTGCGAAATCCGGAGTCTTGCCGGGTACAGTAGGCCGTAGCGGACTCCTTTCCTTCCTCGCAGGGTCCTCCGTATGTCCGTGAACGCGGCTCTGGCTTTAGCAACGCTGGGTGTGTAGTCTGGGAAGATAGAGATCCGGTTCCCGTTGTAGACCAGCGGCGCTCTTTCTCGGGCTCTCCTTAGGATCTCTGCGGCATCTCCGTCATTGTGTCCTTTAGCGATGATCACTCGTGGTTTCTCCCGGTCTCCTGGTTTCCTGGTGGCGGCTGTGCGGTGCGATCGGTCGATCTTTATGTCCCGGTCCAGCTGCAGGACTTCTTTAATAACTTTGGCAACTGTGTTAGGGGAGCTGGAATCCGGTTGTTCTTGAATGCCGGCTATTCGGATATTACTCCGTCTCATTCTCCCCTCCATATCCTCGCATCGGTCTGTTAGAGTTGTGACCTGTCTTTGAAGGCTGGTTATCGTAACTTCTTGTGCGGCCACCTCGTCGGACCGTGTTGATAAGCCGCCCTTCACGTCTTGTATGTGGTCTTTCATGTGGTCTACTTCTGTTTGGATAGCGGTCGTGTTTTTAGAAATTTCGGACCGCACCGCTTGTAATTCAGACTTGAGTGAATTGAAATCTTCTGCTAGCGCACTTTTGAGTTCCTCTCTTATAATTTTGGAAATCTCTCCCTTCAGGGAAGATAAGATGTCCGCTTTCATCCGTTCGGTCATACCTGGGCTTTCACTGCGGGTGGGAGAGGGTTGGTCCGGGTCACCTGGTGGGATCTGCCTCGTGGTTCTTGTAGGCCGTGATGAGCTACCGCCGGATTTATATTTGTATTTTTGAAGCTTTTCCGCCATTCAAAAATGATGTAGCTTGCATAAGTCAGCTGTTGGCCCCTTTGTGATGTCCTCGGTGAGCTTTGAGGCTGGTATTCTTGAAATAGTAGCTGTTTTTATGTAAAATATTGTCGGTTCTGCAGGAGCACTGAAATTAGCGTCTTACTCCATATCTTGCTCACTAGCGCCCCCCATATATATATATATATTTAAAGAGATTAAAGTTACATTACACACATGTTAAAGAGACTCTACAGGTGAAGAGGGTCCAAACATGACCTCATAGATATCACATGAAACTTCACCACTTCATTAAGAGGAGTTATTGTGTTACAAGTTTTATGAAATGTTATGTTTAAATATGCAAATGAGGCGTTATGTAATGGTAACTCTTAGTGAATTCAGGAGAAATCTACAGACAAAGTAATAAAATAACTGTACTGCCATTAAAGAATCTCCTGCAGACCGCCATCATAAAAAACAACATTAAAAGTCTTTGAACCATGAATTTCTAAACCATAACACTTTTTTCATATCAGCGAAGCTGGAAAACGAAACGCCGCCGGCCCTTTAAAGAATTAAAGGGACTTTTAAAGAATCTCTGAACCCAAAGCTTCCACTTCCTGTTCCGGGAGCTCTGTTTGAGGCCCTGCGGCCTTCTCATCAAACAGATCGGCATCAGTCAGGGAAGAAGAACATTCTCACTCCTCATCTGAGAAGAATAACGACGCCTAGTGATGCAAATATAATAATGATTAAAACAATAAAGGAAGCTGCACTTGTTCTGCAGGAGGCTTCACAAAAACTAAAACACTCAAGTCAAAGGGTCAGACACAAAGAGTCAGACTCAAAGAGTTAAATACAAAGAGTCAAACACAAAGAGTGAGACACAAAGAGTCAGACACAAAGAGTCAAACACAAAGAGTCAAACACAAAGAGTCAGACACAAAGAGTCAGACACAAAGGGTCAGACACAAAGAGTCAAACACAAAGAGTTAAATACAAAGAGTCAAACACAAAGAGTGAGACACAAAGAGTCAGACACAAAGAGTCAAACACAAAGAGTCAGACACAAAGGGTCAGACACAAAGAGTCAAACACAAAGAGTCAGACACAAAGGGTCAGACACAAAGGGTCAGACACAAAGAGTCAAACACAAAGAGTCAGACACAAAGGGTCAGACACAAAGGGTCAGACACAAAGGGTCAGACACAAAGAGTCAAACACAAAGAGTCAGACACAAAGGGTCAGACACAAAGAGTCAGACACAAAGAGTCAAACACAAAGGGTCAGACACAAAGGGTCAGACACAAAGAGTCAGACACAAATAGTCTGACACAAAGAGTCAAATACAAAGAGTAAAATACAAAGAGTCAGACACAGAGTCAAACACAAAGAGTCAGACACAAAGAGTCAGACACAAAGAGTCAGACAAGTTTTATAATACACATTAACAGCATCAGCGGCGGAGGAAGTATTCAGATCATGTACTTCACTAGAAATATTAATACTACTGTGAAAATACTACAATTACAAATCTTGCATTCAAGAACTTACGGAAGTAAAACTATCATTAGCAGCTAAATAAACTTAAAGTAAAACTACTAGTTATGCAGCAAATGTTCCCTCAAGACTAAGTATAAAGCTGCATGAAATGGAAATAATGAAGTACAAATACACACAAATTGTACTTCAGAACATTGCTTGAATAAAGTACAGTTTACATTCCATTACTGGTAAACACAAGTACTTTCTGGTATGAAAGTATGCACACATGACCTCTAAAGCTGTGGAGGGCATGTGTACATGTACTAACGTGGAGAAAGTGAACACAACAACAAAAACATCAACAACAACAGTCAGTAGAGAACACGAGCATCCAGCGTGAGTCTTACTACAGCTCCTGTTTCATCCTTTCAGACGTCGCTCGGTCTTCCACCCTCTGCTAAATATCATGTAATCACGTCATTATTTATTATGTAATTATGAAGGCTTTAACGGACCCGGAGACGGGAGATTAAATGTGTCCAGAAGAAGGCTGTTGTTGTTTGAAGAGGATTTCATGTTTCTGTGTGAAGAAGCTGGAGACGGGATTCAAGGTATTAAAGTTATTAAGTTATTAAGTTATTAAAGTTGCTGCTGTGAAACCAAACAGTGGCTTTAAATCTTGATAGAAGAGTGAACAGGTGGACGTCTGAATGTTCATCTTTATGTTTGCCTTGTTGTGCATGTTTAAGCGAATATATCATATATAATAAATAAAGTCAAACAGGCAGGATTAAAACCAAACAGTGAAACACAGAAAAACTACTGCTGACGATATATAATATAAGTACTTATACCACACAGTAAATATACTCTGTTACAGTAGAAGTACTAATACCAATCCTTTTTCAGTAAATGTACATTTAAGTATAATATATATGTGATGTCTTTAGCGTTACATAATCAGGTTAATTAATTAATAAATAGGTCACTTTAATAAGCCTAGATTACATTTGAAAAAGTGTTCGGAAACAAGTCTCTAAGGAAACAAATCTCTAAAGAAACGAGACTCTAAGGAAACAAGTCTCTAAGGAAACAAATCTCTAAAGAAACAAGACTCTAAGGAAACAAGCCTCTAAGGAAAAAAAGCCTCTAAGGAAACAAATCTCTAAAGAAACGAGCCTCTAAGGAAACAAGTCTCTAAGGAAACAAATCTCTAAAGAAACAAGACTCTAAGGAAACAAGCCTCTAAGGAAACAAGCCTCTAAGGAAACAAGCCTCTAAGGAAACAAGTCTCTAAGGAAACAAATCTCTAAAGAAACGAGACTCTAAGGAAACAAGCCTCTAAGGAAACAAGCCTCTAAGGAAACAAGTCTCTAAAGAAACGAGCCTCTAAGGAAACAAGCCTCTAAGGAAACAAGCCTCTAAGGAAACAAGTCTCTAAGGAAACAAGTCTCTAAAGAAACGAGACTCTAAGGAAACAAGCCTCTAAGGAAACAAGCCTCTAAGGAAACAAGTCTCTAAAAAAACGAGACTCTAAGAAAACAAGCCTCTAAGGAAACAAGCCTCTAAGGAAACAAATCTCTAAAGAAACGAGCCTCTAAGGAAACAAGCCTCTAAGGAAACAAATCTCTAAAGAAACGAGCCTTTAAGGAAACAAGCCTCTAAGGAAACAAGTCTCTAAAGAAACGAGCCTCTAAGGAAACAAGCCTCTAAGGAAACAAGCCTCTAAGGAAACAAGTCTCTAAAGAAACGAGCCTCTAAGGAAACAAGCCTCTAAGGAAACAAGCCTCTAAGGAAACAAATCTCTAAAGAAACGAGGTTCTAAGGAAACAAGCCTCTAAGGAAACAAATCTCTAAAGAAACGAGCCTCTAAGGAAACAAGCCTCTAAGGAAACAAGTCTCTAAGGAAACAAATCTCTAAAGAAACGAGCCTCTAAGGAAACAAGTCTCTAAGGAAACAAGCCTCTAAGGAAACAAGTCTCTAAGGAAACAAATCTCTAAGGAAACAAATCTCTAAAGAAACGAGCCTCTAAGGAAACAAGCCTCTAAGGAAACAAGTCTCTAAGGAAACAAATCTCTAAAGAAACGAGCCTCTAAGGAAACAAGCCTCTAAGGAAACAAGCCTCTAAGGAAACAAGCCTCTAAGGAAACAAATCTCTAAAGAAACGAGACTCTAAGGAAACAAGCCTCTAAGGAAACAAGCCTCTAAGGAAACAAGTCTCTAAAGAAACGAGCCTCTAAGGAAACAAGCCTCTAAGGAAACAAGCCTCTAAGGAAACAAGTCTCTAAAAAAACGAGACTCTAAGAAAACAAGCCTCTAAGGAAACAAGCCTCTAAGGAAACAAGCCTCTAAGGAAACAAGTCTCTAAGGAAACAAATCTCTAAGGAAACGAGACTCTAAGGAAACAAGCATCTAAGGAAACAAGCCTCTAAAGAAACAAGCCTCTAAAGAAACAAGCCTCTAAGGAAACAAGCATCTAAGGAAACAAGCCTCTAAGGAAACACACCTCTAAAGAAACAAGCCTCTAAGGAAACAAGCCTCTAAGGAAACAAGCCTCTAAAGAAACAAGCCTCTAAGGAAACAAGCCTCGAAAGAAACAAGCCTCTAAGGAAACAAGCCTCTAAAGAAACAAGCCTCTAAGGAAACACACCTCTAAAGAAACACACCTCTAAAGAAACAAGCCTCTAAGGAAACAAGCCTCTAAAGAAACAAGCCTCTAAGGAAACACACCTCTAAAGAAACAAGCCTCTAAGGAAACAAGCCTCTAAGGAAACAAGCCTCTAAAGAAACAAGCCTCTAAGGAAACAAGCCTCTAAAGAAACAAGCCTCTAAGGAAACAAGCCTCTAAGGAAACAAGCCTCTAAGGAAACAAGTCTCTAAAGAAACGAGCCTCTAAGGAAACAAGCCTCTAAGGAAACAAGCCTCTAAGGAAACAAATCTCTAAAGAAACGAGGTTCTAAGGAAACAAGCCTCTAAAGAAACGAGCCTCTAAGGAAACAAGCCTCTAAGGAAACAAGTCTCTAAGGAAACAAATCTCTAAAGAAACGAGCCTCTAAGGAAACAAGTCTCTAAGGAAACAAGCCTCTAAGGAAACAAGTCTCTAAGGAAACAAATCTCTAAGGAAACAAATCTCTAAAGAAACGAGCCTCTAAGGAAACAAGCCTCTAAGGAAACAAGTCTCTAAGGAAACAAATCTCTAAAGAAACGAGCCTCTAAGGAAACAAGCCTCTAAGGAAACAAGCCTCTAAGGAAACAAGCCTCTAAGGAAACAAATCTCTAAAGAAACGAGACTCTAAGGAAACAAGCCTCTAAGGAAACAAGCCTCTAAGGAAACAAGTCTCTAAAGAAACGAGCCTCTAAGGAAACAAGCCTCTAAGGAAACAAGCCTCTAAGGAAACAAGTCTCTAAAAAAACGAGACTCTAAGAAAACAAGCCTCTAAGGAAACAAGCCTCTAAGGAAACAAGCCTCTAAGGAAACAAGTCTCTAAGGAAACAAATCTCTAAGGAAACGAGACTCTAAGGAAACAAGCATCTAAGGAAACAAGCCTCTAAAGAAACAAGCCTCTAAAGAAACAAGCCTCTAAGGAAACAAGCATCTAAGGAAACACACCTCTAAAGAAACAAGCCTCTAAGGAAACAAGCCTCTAAGGAAACAAGCCTCTAAAGAAACAAGCCTCTAAAGAAACAAGCCTCTAAGGAAACAAGCCTCTAAAGAAACAAGCCTCTAAGGAAACAAGCCTCTAAAGAAACAAGCTTCTAAGGAAACACACCTCTAAAGAAACACACCTCTAAAGAAACAAGCCTCTAAGGAAACAAGCCTCTAAAGAAACAAGCCTCTAAGGAAACACACCTCTAAAGAAACAAGCCTCTAAGGAAACAAGCCTCTAAGGAAACAAGCCTCTAAAGAAACAAGCCTCTAAGGAAACAAGCCTCTAAAGAAACAAGCCTCTAAGGAAACAAGCCTCTAAGGAAACACACCTCTAAAGAAACAAGCCTCTAAGGAAACAAGCCTCTAAAGAAACAAGCCTCTAAGGAAACAAGCCTCTAAAGAAACAAGCCTCTAAGGAAACACACCTCTAAAGAAACAAGCCTCTAAGGAAACACACCTCTAAAGAAACAAGCCTCTAAGGAAACACAACTCTAAAGAAACAAGCCTCTAAAGAAACAAGCCTCTAAGGAAACAAGCCTCTAAGGAAACAAGCCTCTAAAGAAACAAGCCTCTAAGGAAACAAGCCTCTAAGGAAACACACCCCTAAAGAAACAAGCCTCTAAAGAAACAAGCCTCTAAAGAAACAAGCCTCTAAGGAAACACACCTCTAAAGAAACAAGCCTCTAAAGAAACGAGCCTCTAAGGAAACAAGCCTCTAAAGAAACAAGCCTCTAAAGAAACAAGCCTCTAAAGAAACAAGCCTCTAAGGAAACACACCTCTAAAGAAACAAGCCTCTAAAGAAACGAGCCTCTAAGGAAACAAGAGTACCCAAGTACCAATGTTTTGAAGCGGATGCTGCAGCCACCGGTAACCAGTGAAGGTCGCGGAGGAGCGGAGGATTGTGGGTAAATTTAGGAGGTTGAAGACCAGTCGAGCAGCTGCATTCTGGATGAGCTGTAGAGGTCGAATGGCATTAGCAGGTAGACCTGAAGGAGGAGTTACAGTAGTCTAGTCGTGAGATGACCAGAACCTGGACTAGAGCCTAGACCAGAACTTGACCTGGACCAGGACCTGGACCACGACCTGGACCACGACCTGGACCACGACCTGGACCAGGACCTGGACCACGACCTGGACCACGACCTGGACCACGACCTGTGCCGCCTTCTGAGTGAGAAGAGGTCGTATTCTCCTGATGTTGTTCAGCATGTACCTACAGGAGCGTGTTGTTGCGGTAATGTTGTCAGTCAGGGAGAGTTGACTGACAGGTGTCACACAAGGTTCCTGTCAGTCGGAGGCGGAGCCAACACTTCCATTGGTGTGTTTTATTTGCTATGAATGTCACTAAGAAGTGTTTATGCTCCACTGTTGTGTGGGTGAAGTAAGAGTTGTATTAACATGCTGTTTGCTTTATTTGAATAAAAGAATATACTAAGAATGGCTCATAGTATTTAATTTAATGAAACTCAATTTTATTATTTACAAATTTAAACAATAAATTGATTTGCATGTAAACAAAAATGGTTCCAGATACCTAAAATCCATTTGAGTAAACTGAACATGGGTTTAGTTGGAATCACTTAATACATTTGAGTTAACTCTACTCTCACATATATATGTATATATATAATATACATATATATTCCTTCCTCTTCCTGCTCCTCTTCTTCCTCTTCCTGCTCCTCTTCCTCCTCCTGCTCTTCTTCCTCTTCCTACTCCTCTTCCTCCCCGTCTTCCTGTTCCTCTTCCTCCTCCTCCTCGTCTTCCTCCCCGTCTTCCTTTTCCTGCTCTTCCTCCTCCTGCTCCTCTTCCTCCCCGTCCTCCTCTTCTTCCTCCTCCTGCTCCTCTTCTTCCTCTTCCTGCTCCTCTTCTTCCTCTTCCTCCTCGTCTTCCTCCCCATCTTCCTCCTCCTTCTCCTCTTCCTCCCCGTCTTCCTCTTCCTCCTCGTCTTCCTCTCCATCTTCCTCCTCCTTCTCCTCTTCCTCCCCGTCTTCCTCTTCCTGCTCCTCTTCTTCCTCCTGCTCCTCTTCCACCTCCTGCTCCTCTTCCTGCTCCTCCTACTCCCCCTCTTCCTCCTCCTGCTCCTCTTCCTCCCCGTCTTCCTCCTCCTCCTCGTCTTCCTCCCTGTCCTCCTCCTCCTCCTCATCTTCCTCCCCGTCTTCCTCTTCCTGCTCCTCTTCTTCCTCCTGCTCCTCTTCCACCTCCTGCTCCTCTTCCTGCTCCTCCTACTCCCCCTCTTCCTCCTCCTGCTCCTCTTCCTCCCCGTCTTCCTCCTCCTCCTCGTCTTCCTCCCTGTCCTCCTCCTCCTCCTCATCTTCCTCCCCGTCTTCCTCTTCCTGCTCCTCTTCTTCCTCCTGCTCCTCTTCCTGCTCCTCTTCCTGCTCCTCCTACTCCCCCTCTTCCTCCTCCTGCTCCTCTTCCTCCCCGTCTTCCTCCTCCTCCTCGTCTTCCTCCCTGTCCTCCTCCTCCTCCTCATCTTCCTCCCCGTCTTCCTCTTCCTGCTCCTCTTCTTCCTCCTGCTCCTCTTCCACCTCCTGCTCCTCTTCCTGCTCCTCCTACTCCCCCTCTTCCTCCTCCTGCTCCTCTTCCTCCCCGTCTTCCTCCTCCTCCTCGTCTTCCTCCCTGTCCTCCTCCTCCTCCTCATCTTCCTCCCCGTCTTCCTCTTCCTGCTCCTCTTCTTCCTCCTGCTCCTCTTCCTCCTCCTGCTCCTCTTCCTCCTCTCAGCAACGGGGAGAGCGAGTGAGTGGGTGGCTGTAGCGAGGAGGAGGAGTATGAAGAAGAAGGTGGAAGGATAAAGGAGAGAGGAAATAAGGAGGTGAGAGGAGGAATGGAGCTCCAGTAAAAAAACACAAATTGATTGTGTGTGTGTGTGTAGATGTGTTTGTGTGTGTGTGTGTGTGTGTAGATGTGTTTGTGTGTGTGTGTAGATGTGTTTGTGTGTGTGTAGATGTGTGTGTGTAGATGTATTTGTGTAGATGTGTTTGTGTGTGTGTATATGTGTGTGTGTGTGTGTAGATGTGTGTGTGTGTAGATGTGTTTGTGTGTGTGTGTAGATGTGTGTGTGTAGATGTATTTGTGTAGATGTGTTTGTGTGTGTGTATATGTGTTTGTGTGTGTGTATATGTGTTTGTGTGTGTGTAGATGTGTGTGTGTGTAGATGTGTTTGTGTAGATGTGTTTGTGTGTGTGTAGATGTGTTTGTGTGTGTGTAGATGTGTTTGTGTGTGTGTAGATGTGTTTGTGTGTGTATAGATGTGTGTGTGTAGATGTGTTTGTGTAGACGTGTTTGTGTGTGTGTAGATGTGTTTGTGTGTGTAGATGTGTTTGTGTGTGTGTGTGTGTAGATGTGTTTGTGTGTGTAGATGTGTGCGTGTAGATGTGTTTGTGTGCGTGTAGATGTGTTTGTGTGTGTGGATGTGTTTGTGTGTGTGTAGATGTGTTTGTGTGTGTAGATGTGTTTGTGTGTGTGTAGATGTGTGTGTGTAGATGTGTGTGTGTAGATGTGTTTGTGTGTGTGTAGATGTGTTTGTGTGTGTGTAGATGTGTTTGTGTGTGTGTGTAGATGTGTTTGTGTGTGTGTGTGTAGATGTGTTTGTGTGTGTATAGATGTGTTTGTGTGTGTGTGTAGATGTGTTTGTGTGTGTAGATGTGTTTGTGTGTGTGTGTGTAGATGTGTTTGTGTGTGTGTGTGTGTAGATGTGTGTGTGTGCGTGTGTGTAGATGTGTTTGTGTGTTTGATGTGTTTGTGTGTGTGTGTGTTGGATGTGTGTTTGTGTGTGTTAAGATGTGTTTGTGTGTGTGTGTGTGTGTGTGTGTAGATGTGTGTGTGTGTAGATGTGTTTGTGTGTTTGATGTGTTTGTGTGTGTGTGTGTGTTGGATGTGTGTTTGTGTG
>NC_046973.1:1300965-1368465 GCF_009769545.1 Cyclopterus lumpus | reverse complement strand
GGATATTAAACACAGAGGAGAGAGGAGACAAGGAGAGAAGGAGACGAGGAGAGGAGAGAAGGAGAGAAGGAGAGGAGGAGAGAGGAGTAGCGAGGAGAGGAGAGAGGAGGAGAGAGGAGGAGAGAGGAGGAGAGGAGGAGAGGAGGAGACGAAGGGTTAAAAGTCCAGATGCAGCAGAGGGATCTCTCCCTCCTCTCTCTCTCTCTCTCTCTCTCCCTCTCTCTCTCTCCCTCTCTCTCACCCTCTCTCCCTCCTCTCTCTCTCTCTCTCTCCCTCTCTCTCTCTCCCTCTCTCTCTCTCTCTCCCTCCCTCTCCCTCCGTCTCTCTCCCTCCTCTCTCTCTCTCCCTCCCTCTCCCTCCGTCTCTCTCCCTCCTCTCTCTCTCTCCCTCCCTCTCCCTCCGTCTCTCTCCCTCCTCTCTCTCTCTCCCTCCCTCTCCCTCCGTCTCTCTCTCTCTCTCTCCCTCCCTCTCCCTTCATCTCTCTCTCTCCCTCCCTCTCCCTTCATCTCTCTCTCTCCCTCCCTCTCCCTCCTCCTCTCTCTCTCTCTCTCCCTCTCCCTCCTCTCTCTCTCTCCCTCCCTCCCTCTCCCTCCGTCTCTCTCCCTCTCCCTCCTCTCTCTCTCTCCCTCTCCCTCCTCTCTCTCTCTCCCTCCCTCTCCCTCCGTCTCTCTCTCTCCCTCTCCCTCCTCTCTCTCTCTCTCCACCTGTTAGTTACGGTCCTTCATGTCTTCGTGGAGGAATCTCCAGTCACACAATCAAAGGTAAGACGGCTTTTATTCTTCTGATTCTGATGGGAACTGGTCTCTTACTGGTCTCTTATACTGGTCTCTTATACTGGTCTCTTACTGGTCTCTTATACTGGTCTCTTACTGGTCTCTTATACTGGTCTCTTATACTGGTCTCTTACTGGTCTCTTATACTGGTCTCTTATACTGGTCTCTTACTGGTCTCTTATACTGGTCTCTTACTGGTCTCTTATACTGGTCTCTTACTGGTCTTTTATACTGGTCTCTTATACTGGTCTCTTATACTGGTCTCTTACTGGTCTTTTATACTGGTCTCTTACTGGTCTCTCTTACTGGTCTCTTATACTGGTCTCTTACTGGTCTTTTATACTGGTCTCTTACTGGTCTCTTATACTGGTCTCTTACTGGTCTCTTATACTGGTCTCTTACTGGTCTCTTACTGGTCTTTTATACTGGTCTCTTACTGGTCTTTTATACTGGTCTCTTACTGGTCTTTTATACTGGTCTCTTATACTGGTCTCTTATACTGGTCTCTTACTGGTCTTTTATACTGGTCTCTTACTGGTCTCTTATACTGGTCTCTTACTGGTCTCTTATACTGGTCTCTTACTGGTCTCTCTTACTGGTCTCTTATACTGGTCTCTTACTGGTCTCTTATACTGGTCTCTTATACTGGTCTCTTACTGGTCTCTTATACTGGTCTCTTACTGGTCTCTTATACTGGTCTCTTACTGGTCTCTTATACTGGTCTCTTACTGGTCTCTCTTCCTGGTCTCTTCCTGGTCTCTCTTCCTGGTCTCTTCCTGGTCTCTCTTACTGGTCTCTCTTACTGGTCTCTTCCTGGTCTCTTACTGGTCTCTCTTCCTGGTCTCTTCCTGGTCTCTTACTGGTCTCTCTTACTGGTCTCTTACTGGTCTCTCTTCCTGGTCTCTTACTGGTCTCTCTTACTGGTCTCTTCCTGGTCTCTTACTGGTCTCTCTTCCTGGTCTCTTCCTGGTCTCTCTTACTGGTCTCTTCCTGGTCTCTCTTACTGGTCTCTTCCTGGTCTCTTACTGGTCTCTCTTCCTGGTCTCTTCCTGGTCTCTTCCTGGTCTCTCTTCCTGGTCTCTTCCTGGTCTCTCTTACTGGTCTCTTCCTGGTCTCTTCCTGGTCTCTCTTACTGGTCTCTTCCTGGTCTCTTACTGGTCTCTCTTACTGGTCTCTTCCTGGTCCCTAACTGGTCTGAAGTGTTTTGAATTGTCTGCAGAACAAATGTAACATGAAGCTCGTTAAGAACATAATAATAATAATAATTAAAGCTGCGAGCAGGTCCGGGTCGGGGTACACGTTGACACGTAACGCTGACTTGTCGATATCCTCAAACCGTGACTTTTATCAAGCACGACAAGTTTGGGGCAGATTGGAGGAAGTCCAGTGGAGCCAGGAGGGGGCGCTGTGACAATGTGAACAGATACATGCGTCATGTGTCTCCACGTGAAGTCTAGACGTGATGCAAGAAATGAGTCCCACTGGGCCATGAACACAGTCATAAACCGCAGGGCTACACACACAGTTGCATGAATCATATTTTTTACTAGACTATGTTTATAACTTTAGAGTATAAATATGTCAAATGTTTTTCCAGTATGTGTTTCTATGACAACAATCGAAAGTTTCTTCAAGTAAATGTGCTCAGGACTTTACCAGCATCATTTTCATAGTGAATGGTGTTTTTTGTGGCTGCTGACTTCCGGTACCGTTTAGAGCAAGAGACCTTCTTTTCAGTTGACATGTTTTACATATGCCTACCAAGTTTCATTAATGTAGGTGAAGCGTAGCACCGGGGCTGCTTAAATTAATGTTTGTAGGGGGCGCTATCGAGCCATATTGCCATTCTGAAGCATTAAAATCGTATCAGGTAACTACATCTTTGACTTTAAATGTGTGTGCTAAGCTTAGTTACGTTTGGAGCATGTTACATTGGTTTATTCGGTCACGGCGAAGGATCAGACCTCACCGCCCTTCAACGAGTCCATACAATCTTCACAGTGAAGCATTATCAAGGTCTTAAGTCTATTCTGACACATTCTGAGAGGGATCTGATTAATCTGTGAGGAGAAGGGTAAAAGAGTAGAAAACATGTAACCTACTGTTGCCACTAGGTGGCGCTATGACTAGAATGCAAAATTATCACATGGATGTCTTCAGGGTCAGTGTGTCATGACATGAGAAATAACTTCCATTCTTATTTTGAGCAGCGCCCCCTAATGTTAAAATATTATAAAATGGAAGTTATGTGTCTTTACATATTAGGCCACACCCCTTAAAAGTTCATTGGTCCATAGCCTCTGAACGCAATGAGATATCAACAAGCTTTTGATAACTGTTCATGACATTGAACCAATAATGAACCACAGAAATGTTCGTAAAGATCGGACCCAGCGTTTAGGAGAAAATGGAGAAAACGTGTTTTTTACAAAATCCAAGTGGACAGGTGTACCAAATTACAAGTCAATCGGTCATTGGGTGTAAACAGCGTGGGCTTTCCCAACTCAAGGGGGCGCTATAGAGACATTTCTTTATACCCAAATGCAAGACCTCTAAAATATAAACATTTTCACTAGTCCTGATATGCATGTCAAAAAACTTTTGGGATATGATAAAGGCCCCAAAACACTTTCATTGCTAGAGAATAATAATATTTCCTCGAAAAACAAAAGGTTCCTCTACGACGAAGTCGTCATGACGACCCTAATTAATGCCTTCAAGTGGCCAAAAAACAACAACAACAAACAGACGTGAAGTAAAAGAAGAAAATCTATCATCAAAATGTACTTAAACTATAAGAAGTACTCGTGATGCAGCTCCTTTCACTCTTTATTATTATTAATATAGAATATTCTTCTGTTTTTAATATGAATACATAAAAGATAATTTTCATGTTTTCAATACTTTGTGTTCTAATGCAAATTAGTATTATAGTACCGCATAATATTTATCGATGTATGAAGTAACTTAAAGAGGCGGATATACCAAATGTAGAGTAAAAAGTTCAATATTAATATATGAGCCGTAACATCCCATCCCGCCGTGTAACGAGTACTTTTACGTTTGATTATAATCCAATTAAAGTCTTTTATTTTACATTTTCTGCATAATAATAACAATTAATAATAAAAGAGCAAATAGGAGACACATAGTTTTCTGCGTTCTTTCCTGTTTTCATCAAACAGGAAGTTAGCAAACCGCAGATAAAATAATCACAATACTAATATAACAATTACAAATACTTTCTAATATTTGCCTCTGAGATGGAAATACTCACGTAAAGTACATGTACCTCAACATTTAAAGTAGCCAGCAGTACTTGTGTACATATAATGAGCTCCATTCCGCCACTGGATATTATATTATATTACATACATCATTTATATTTATATATGTTTATATATTGATTCCCATGCAGCTGCTTGTGGTTTTGAATTATACGGTGGAGGTTTATTTAAAATCTCAGAAACAGACGGAGTTTGTCAGCAGAAGTGAATTAAATTGCCGGTGTTTGATCTATCAGCTAGAACTGTGGATAATAAGCAAAAGAAGCCGGTCGTCTACTGAGGTGCTCCCAGTGCATGCTGGGAGGAGCCCAGGAGAGTCATAATACTCTTTATTCATGAAGTTCTTTCTCTAATGAAAGGAAAAAGCTCAAAGGGCCTCAGATTCCTGCAGAAATCCTGCGTCTCCGTTTAATGAGATGATTGAGTTTAAGATTTAATTTACATAATGAGATGGCCAGATGAGGAGGCACAAGTGGGCGTGGCCTTTATGAACGTACGATCGTATAAGAGATTAATTTACTCAATAATGTGCATGCTGATATTTAACAAGGTTTCCTAAACCTAACTAAGTATTTAACAATGTTTTCTTGAACCTAACCCTGTAACACCCCGTTAGTTCAGTGTCTGTTGATGACTCGTTCCCTTCACCTGCCCTCAGCCACTCCGCTGCCTCCTTAATGACTCAGCCTACACCTGTGGCTCCCCCTTATATCTACACCCATTGTTTCCCTTGTCCCCGGCCAGATTGTCATGTGTTTAGTCCAGTTGTTTAGTCCCAGTTGTTTAGTCCAGTTGTTTAGTCCCAGTTGTTTAGTCCAATTGTTTAGTCTCAGTTGTTTAGTCCCAGTTGTTTGGTCTCAGTTGTTTGGTCTCAGTTGTTTAGTCCCAGTTGTTTAGTCCAGTTGTTTAGTCTCAGTTGTTTGGTCTCAGTTGTTTAGTCCAGTTGTTTGGACTCAGTTGTTTAGTCCAGTTGTTTAGTCCAGTTGTTTAGTCCCAGTTGTTTGGTCTCAGTTGTTTAGTCCAGTTGTTTGGACTCAGTTGTTTAGTCCAGTTGTTTGGTCTCAGTTGTTTAGTCCAGTTGTTTAGTCCCAGTTGTTTGGTCCCAGTTGTTTGGTCCCACCTGTTTAGTCCCAGTTGTTTGGTCCCAGTTGTTTAGTCCCAGTTGTGTGGTCTAGTTGTTTAGTCCAGTTATTTAGTCCAGTTGTTTAGTCCAGTTGTTTAGTCCCAGTTGTTTGGTCTCAGTTGTTTAGTCCAGTTGTTTGGTCTCAGTTGTTGGTCTCAGTTGTTTAGTCCAGTTGTTTGGTCACAGTTGTTTAGTCCAGTTGTTTGATCTCAGTTGTTTAGTCCAGTTGTTTGGTCCCAGTTGTTTAGTCCAGTTGTTTGATCTCAGTTGTTTAGTCCAGTTGTTTAGTCCAGTTGTTTGGTCTCAGTTGTTTAGTCCAGTTGTTTGGTCCCAGTTGTTTAGTCCAGTTGTTTGATCTCAGTTGTTTAGTCCAGTTGTTTGGTCTCAGTTGTTTAGTCCAGTAGTTTGATCTCAGTTGTTTAGTCCAGTTGTTTGGTCTCAGTTGTTTAGTCCAGTTGTTTGATCTCAGTTGTTTAGTCCAGTTGTTTGGTCCCAGTTGTTTAGTCCAGTTGTTTGATCTCAGTTGTTTAGTCCAGTTGTTTGATCTCAGTTGTTTAGTCCAGTTGTTTAGTCCCAGTTGTTTGGTCCAGTTGTTTAGTTACTTTACATGTCATTTAGCTGACGCTTTTATCCAAAGCGACTTACAATAAGTGCATTAAACCATGAGTCCAAACTCAGAACAACAAGAATCAAGCAAGTACAATTTCTTTAATAAAGTTAAACTACAAAGTACTATCCGTAAGTGCCATTTAAGTGCTACTAAAGTGCTATCGGTAAGGGACATTTAAGTGCTACTACGGCATTTAAGTGCTACCTATTCAAGGTATAGTCGAAAAAAAGATGTGTTTTTAGTTTGTGACGGAAGATGTAGAGACTTTCTGCTGTCCTGATGTCAATGGGGAGCTCGTTCCACCAATGAGGAGCCAGCACAGCAAACAGTTGTGATTTTGTTGAGTGTTTAGCTCGAAGTGAAGGAGCTACAAGCCGATTGGCAGAAGCCGAGCCAAGTGAACGAGGTGGGGTGTGAGGTTAGACCATGTCCTGGATGTGAGGTTAGACCATGTCCTGGATGTAGACCGGACCCGATCTGTTCGCAGCACGATACGCAAGTACCAATGTTTTGAAGCGGATGCGGGCGGCCACCGGTAACCAGTGAAGGTCATGGAGGAGCGGAGGATTGTGGGTAAATTTAGGAGGTTGAAGACCAGTCGAGCTGCTGCATTCTGGATGAGCTGTAGAGGTCGAATGGCATTAGCAGGTAGACCTGAAGGAGGAGTTACAGTAGTCTAGCTGTGAGATGACCAGAGCCTGGACCAGAACCTGTGCCGCCTTCTGAGTGAGAAGGGGTCATATTCTCCTGATGTTGTACAGCATGTACCTACAGGAGGGTGTTGTTGTGGTAATGTTGGCAGTCAGGGAGAGTTGACTGTCGAGCGTCACTCCGAGGTTCCTGGCAGTCGGAGTCGGAACCAACACTGAGTTGTTGAAGTTAATAGTCAGGTTGTGGGTGGGAGAACCTTTTCCTGGAAAGAGGAGAAGTTCAGTCTTGTCCGGGTTAATTTTCAGGTGGTGAGTGGACATCCACTGAGAGATGTCGGTCAGACATCCACTGAGAGATGTCAATCAGACATCCACTGAGAGATGTCAGTCAGACATCCACTGAGAGATGTCGGTCAGACATCCACTGAGAGATGTCGGTCAGACATCCACTGAGAGATGTCAATCAGACATCCACTGAGAGATGTCAGTCAGACATCCACTGAGAGATGTCAGTCAGACATCCACTGAGAGATGTCAGTCAGACAGGCAGAGATTCGTGCTGCTACCTGTGTTTCAGATTGGGGAAACGAGAGGATCAGTTGGGTGTCGTCAGCATAGCTGTGGTAGGTGAAGCCATGAGAGAGAATGACAGAGAGAGAGAGTTGGTGTACAGAGAGAAGAGAAGAGGACCACGGACTGAACCCTGAGGGACCCCAGTAGTCAGAGGACAAGGCTCAGACACAGATCCTCTCCAGGTTACCCGGTAAGAGCGGTCGGTGAGGTAGGATGAGAAGAGTGAGAGCAGAGCCTGAGATACCAGGTCCTGGAGGGAGGACATGAGGATCTGGTGGTTCACTGTGTCAAAGGCAGCGGAAAGGTCTAGAAGGATAAGGACAGAGGAGAGAGAGGCTGCTCTAGTGTGAAGGATGAGGACAGAGGAGAGAGAGGCTGCTCTAGCAGTGTGAAGCTGCTCAGAGACAGCAAGGAGGGCAGTCTCTGTTGAGTGGTCTTGAATCCAGACTGGTGGGGGTCTAGAAGGTTGTTATGTTGGAGAAAGGAGGAGACTTGGTTAAAGATAGCTCGCTCTAGAGTTTTGGAAAGGAAGGGGAGGAGAGAGACAGGTCTGTAGTTGTTGACTTCAGGTCTGTGGTTGTTGACTTCAGGTCTATAGTTATTGACTTCAGATGGGTCGAGAGTGGGTTTCTTCAGGAGAGGGTTGACTCCACCTCCTTCAGAGAGTTAGGGAAACAGCCGGTTGAGAGGGAGGTGTTAATAAGATGGGTGAGAAAGGGAAGAAGGTCCGGAGCAATGGACTGGAGAAGGTGAGAAGGGATGGGGTCAAGGGAGCAGGTGGTTGGGGGGTCAGAGGTTACCAAGGAAAGAACTTGATTGGGAGACAGGGGGATAAAAGAGGAAAACAAGGGGGAAGAAGGTGAAGTTACTGGAGGTGTAGTTATGGAAGATGGATTAGTAAATGAAGAGCGTATGTCGTCTATCTTTTTTGTAAAGTAGTCCACAAAGTGGCTTGGTAGAAGGGTGGAGGGAGGGGGGACCAGGGGGGTCAAGGAGGTTGGAAAAAATTGAGAAGAGCTTTTTAGGGTTAGATAAAGAGGATTTGATTCTGGATTGGTAGAACAGACTTTTGGCTGGAGAGAAGGAGGAGAGAAGAGATTGATAGGCGAGCAGGTCGCTGGCGTGTTTGTATTTTCGTCATTTCCTTTCCGCTGCTCGCATTGTGGCTCTCTCGGCGCGCACCGGTTCGGACAACCACGGAGCCGGAGAGGACTTGCGGACCTTTCGAGTCGTAAGAGGACTTGAGGACCTTTAGAGGCCTAAGAGGACTTGAGGACCTTTAGAGTCATAGGAGGACTTGAGGACCTTTAGAGTCCTAAGAGGACAGAGAGAATCAAGAGAGGACGACAGCGTAGAGAGAAGAGTGTCAGTGGCGAAGTTAGGCTGCATAAGTGCGAAGGAATCGGTTGAAGGGAGGGCTGACAGAACAGAGGAGGCCAGAGAGGAGGGTGAGAGGGAGAGAGGGAGAGAGGGTGAGAGGGAGAGAGGGTGAGAGGGAAAGAAGGTGAGAGGGAAAGAAGGTGAGAGGGAGAGAGGGTGAGAGGGTGTGGATGTTGCGACGGACAGGTGCAGAATCCGTTGTGGGAGGGTTGTTAATTCCAAAAAGTGGGAGAGTGTAAGATATGAAGAAATGGTCAGAAACATGAAGTGGAGTTACAGTGAGGTTTGCTGTAGAGCAGTTTCTGGTGAAAATATAGTCAAGGTGGTTGCCAGCTTTGTGAGTAGGAGGGGAAGGACTTAGAGAGAGAGCAAAGGAAGACAGTAAGAGTAGCAGGTCACATGACTTCTCTGTCTGGATGTTAAAGTCACCCAGCAGGATGAGCAGGGGGGGGGGGGGGGGGGCATTTTCTGGGAAGTTTGATAGGAGGACATTAGTCTCAGTTGTTTAGTCCCAGTTGTTTAGTCTCAGTTGTTTAGTCTCAGTTGTTTGGTCTCAGTTGTTTGGTCCCAGTTGTTTAGTCTCAGTTGTTTAGTCCAATTGTTTAGTCTCAGTTGTTTAGTCCCAGTTGTTTGGTCTCAGTTGTTTGGTCCCAGTTGTTTGGTCTCAGTTGTTTGGTCCCAGTTGTTTAGTCTCAGTTGTTTAGTCTCAGTTGTTTGGTCCAGTTGTTTGGTCTCAGTTGTTTAGTTCCAGTTGTTTGGTCCCTGTTGTTTGGTCTCAGTTGTTTAGTCTCAGTTGTTTAGTCTCAGTTGTTTAGTCCAGTTGTTTGGTTCCAGTTGTTTGGTCTCAGTTGTTTGGTCTCAGTTGTTTGGTCTCAGTTGTTTAGTCTCAGTTGTTTGGTCTCAGTTGTTTGGTCCAGTTGTTTAGTCCAGTTGTTTAGTCTCAGTTGTTTGGTCTCAGTTGTTTAGTTCCAGTTGTTTGGTCCCTGTTGTTTGGTCTCAGTTGTTTAGTCTCAGTTGTTTAGTCTCAGTTGTTTAGTCCAGTTGTTTGGTTCCAGTTGTTTGGTTCCAGTTGTTTGGTCTCAGTTGTTTGGTCTCTGTTGTTTAGTCTCAGTTGTTTAGTCTCAGTTGTTTAGTCTCAGTTGTTTGGTCCCAGTTGTTTAGTCTCAGTTGTTTGGTCCAGTTGTTTGGTCTCAGTTGTTTAGTCTCAGTTGTTTAGTCTTAGTTGTTTAGTCTCAGTTGTTTAGTCCAGTTGTTTAGTCTCAGTTGTTTAGTCTCAGTTGTTTAGTCTCATTTGTTTAGTCCAGTTGTTTAGTCTCAGTTGTTTAGTCTCAGTTGTTTAGTCTCAGTTGTTTAGTCCAGTTGTTTAGTCTCAGTTGTTTAGTCTCAGTTGTTTGGTCTCAGTTGTTTAGTCTCAGTTGTTTAGTCTCAGTTGTTTAGTCTCAGTTGTTTAGTCCAGTTGTTTAGTCTCAGTTGTTTAGTCTCAGTTGTTTGGTCTCAGTTGTTTAGTCTCAGTTGTTTAGTTCCAGTTGTTTAGTCTCAGTTGTTTAGTTCCAGTTGTTTAGTCTCAGTTGTTTAGTTCCAGTTGTTTGGTCTCAGTTGTTTAGTCTCAGTTGTTTAGTTCCAGTTGTTTAGTCTCAGTTGTTTAGTCCCAGTTGTTTAGTCTCAGTTGTTTAGTCTCAGTTGTTTGGTCTCAGTTGTTTAGTCTCAGTTGTTTAGTTCCAGTTGTTTGGTCCCTGTTGTTTGGTCTCAGTTGTTTAGTCTCAGTTGTTTGGTCTCAGTTGTTTAGTCTCAGTTGTTTAGTTCCAGTTGTTTGGTCCCTGTTGTTTAGTCTCAGTTGTTTGGTCCAGTTGTTTGGTCTCAGTTGTTTAGTCTCAGTTGTTTAGTCTTAGTTGTTTAGTCTCAGTTGTTTAGTCCAGTTGTTTAGTCTCAGTTGTTTAGTCTCAGTTGTTTAGTCTCATTTGTTTAGTCCAGTTGTTTAGTCTCAGTTGTTTGGTCTCAGTTGTTTAGTCTCAGTTGTTTAGTCTCAGTTGTTTAGTCCAGTTGTTTAGTCTCAGTTGTTTAGTCTCAGTTGTTTGGTCTCAGTTGTTTAGTCTCAGTTGTTTAGTCTCAGTTGTTTAGTCTCAGTTGTTTAGTCCAGTTGTTTAGTCTCAGTTGTTTAGTCTCAGTTGTTTGGTCTCAGTTGTTTAGTCTCAGTTGTTTAGTTCCAGTTGTTTAGTCTCAGTTGTTTAGTTCCAGTTGTTTAGTCTCAGTTGTTTAGTTCCAGTTGTTTGGTCTCAGTTGTTTAGTCTCAGTTGTTTAGTTCCAGTTGTTTAGTCTCAGTTGTTTAGTCCCAGTTGTTTAGTCTCAGTTGTTTAGTCTCAGTTGTTTGGTCTCAGTTGTTTAGTCTCAGTTGTTTAGTTCCAGTTGTTTGGTCCCTGTTGTTTGGTCTCAGTTGTTTAGTCTCAGTTGTTTGGTCTCAGTTGTTTAGTCTCAGTTGTTTAGTTCCAGTTGTTTGGTCCCTGTTGTTTAGTCTCAGTTGTTTAGTTCCAGTTGTTTGGTCCCTGTTGTTTAGTCTCAGTTGTTTAGTCTCAGTTGTTTAGTCCAGTTGTTTGGTTCCAGTTGTTTGGTCTCAGTTGTTTAGTCTCAGTTGTTTAGTCTCAGTTGTTTGGTCCCAGTTGTTTAGTCTCAGTTGTTTGGTCCAGTTGTTTAGTCCAGTTGTTTAGTCTCAGTTGTTTGGTCCAGTTGTTTGGTCTCAGTTGTTTGGTCTCAGTTGTTTAGTCTCAGTTGTTTGGTCCAGTTGTTTAGTCTCAGTTGTTTAGTCCAGTTGTTTAGTCCCAGTTGTTTGGTCCCTGTTGTTTAGTCTCAGTTGTTTGGTCTCCCAGTTGTTTGGTCTCAGTTGTTTAGTCCCAGTTGTTTAGTCCAGTTGTTTAGTCTCAGTTGTTTAGTCTCAGTTGTTTAGTCCAGTTGTTTAGTCTCAGTTGTTTAGTCTCAGTTGTTTAGTCTCAGTTGTTTAGTCTCAGTTGTTTAGTCCAGTTGTTTAGTCTCAGTTGTTTAGTCTCAGTTGTTTAGTCCAGTTGTTTAGTCCCAGTTGTTTGGTCCCTGTTGTTTAGTCTCAGTTGTTTGGTCTCCCAGTTGTTTAGTCTCAGTTGTTTAGTCCCAGTTGTTTAGTCCAGTTGTTTAGTCTCAGTTGTTTAGTCTCAGTTGTTTAGTCCAGTTGTTTAGTCTCAGTTGTTTAGTCTCAGTTGTTTAGTCTCAGTTGTTTAGTCTCAGTTGTTTAGTCTCAGTTGTGTAGTCTCAGTTGTTTAGTCTCAGTTGTTTAGTCCAGTTGTTTAGTCCAGTTGTTTAGTCTCAGTTGTTTAGTCTCAGTTGTTTAGTCTCAGTTGTTTAGTCCCAGTTGTTTAGTCTCAGTTGTTTAGTCTCAGTTGTTTAGTCTCAGTTGTGTAGTCTCAGTTGTTTAGTCTCAGTTGTTTAGTCCAGTTGTTTAGTCCAGTTGTTTAGTCTCAGTTGTTTAGTCTCAGTTGTTTAGTCTCAGTTGTTTAGTCCCAGTTGTTTAGTCCAGTTGTTTAGTCTCAGTTGTTTAGTCTCAGTTGTTTAGTCCAGTTGTTTAGTCTCAGTTGTTTAGTCCCAGTTGTTTAGTCCAGTTGTTTAGTCTCAGTTGTTTAGTCTCAGTTGTTTAGTCTCAGTTGTTTAGTCTCAGTTGTTTAGTCCCAGTTGTTTGGTCTCAGTTGTTTAGTCCAGTTGTTTAGTCTCAGTTGTTTAGTCTCAGTTGTGTAGTCTCAGTTGTTTAGTCTCAGTTGTTTAGTCTCAGTTGTTTAGTCCAGTTGTTTAGTCTCAGTTGTTTAGTCTCAGTTGTTTAGTCTCAGTTGTTTAGTCCCAGTTGTTTGGGCTCAGTTGTTTAGTCCAGTTGTTTAGTCTCAGTTGTTTAGTCCCAGTTGTTTGGTCTCAGTTGTTTAGTCCAGTTGTTTGGTCTCAGTTGTTTAGTCTCAGTTGTTTAGTCTCAGTTGTTTAGTCTCAGTTGTTTAGTCTCAGTTGTGTAGTCTCAGTTGTTTAGTCTCAGTTGTTTAGTCCAGTTGTTTAGTCTCAGTTGTTTAGTCTCAGTTGTGTAGTCTCAGTTGTTTAGTCTCAGTTGTTTAGTCTCAGTTGTTTAGTCCAGTTGTTTAGTCTCAGTTGTTTAGTCTCAGTTGTTTAGTCTCAGTTGTTTAGTCCCAGTTGTTTGGGCTCAGTTGTTTAGTCCAGTTGTTTAGTCTCAGTTGTTTAGTCCCAGTTGTTTGGTCTCAGTTGTTTAGTCTCAGTTGTTTGGTCTCAGTTGTTTAGTCTCAGTTGTTTAGTCTCAGTTGTTTAGTCTCAGTTGTTTAGTCCAGTTGTTTGGGCTCAGTTGTTTAGTCCCAGTTGTTTGGTCTCAGTTGTTTAGTCTCAGTTGTTTAGTCTCAGTTGTTTAGTCTCAGTTGTGTAGTCTCAGTTGTTTAGTCTCAGTTGTTTAGTCCAGTTGTTTAGTCTCAGTTGTTTAGTCCAGTTGTTTAGTCTCAGTTGTTTAGTCCAGTTGTTTAGTCTCAGTTGTTTAGTCCCAGTTGTTTGGTCTCAGTTGTTTAGTCCAGTTGTTTAGTCTAACTAAATCAAGCGTTTGGTACAGAATATCTTACCTTTTAATCCCTTCTGAGGGCACACTTATGTAGCTGGCTACCTGTACTGTGTGTGTATACAAAGTATAAGCAAAAATATCACCAACACTACATCCAGCCAAACTATTGTTTCCCAGAGAGAATTGTGAAATACCTTTGATGAAAATCTGGGGCTTCGCTTTGTCCACAAACTAAAAGTGCTGTCACTCTCATTTGGATTGCTTTCGACAGCTCCCATTGGCTCGCACGATTACAAGGAGGGCTCTTAAACTGAAATCGGACTGCGTAAGGCGGAGATGATGCCAAGATATACAAATAGATAATACATGATGGACCAAAAGCATTATTTTGGTTTATTTACTGTATGTTATGCTGTATGTGGATGTTTTGAACACCATTAGTGATATTAAAGAAAAATAAATAGCGTGTTACATGAGAAAATTGCAATATCACACACAAACGCATGATTTGGAGATTGGCCTGAACGGTCTGTACTAAAACCTCAGAAATTGTTCTGATTCACTTGATCAAAGTCAGGCTTTGCAGAGAGCGTTAACATTCAGCTGCGTCGCTCTAAAGGGATCATCTTCCTGGAAGTGCTTTGTGTTTCGCTCTATAAGCATCTTAACTAATCTCTCAAGTGTTTCTTTATTATAACACCAACATTATTCAAATAGAGGAGATGTGCTCGTTTTAGTATGGAAACTTTCTCAATTTTAATTATTTTACAAAAATATTTACATTATTTTACTGCACACCTGCAATTAATTATTAATGTTCTTCTCAGCATCATGAACGGTTCGGGGCCATTTTGCTTCCTCATTATCTGGAAATGCATGAATCATGTCTTCTTCTTCTTCTGCTCACAGCAGCCAATCAGACGCCTCCGAGGGCAGAATCCAGCACATTCCTCCTTAATAAGGTTGATTACTGCGAAGTAAACATAACGTTTTACTGGAGAGTTTGAATCCAACAAGTCCTGCAGACAGCGGAACGAACAGGCTGTTAAAAAGAAAGAAGTCTCAGGAGTCTAACGAAGGATACCAGCTCACCAGAACATGCTAACACGTAGCGCTCAGAATGAGTTCACAGTTCACTCGGCTCACTTTTATTTCAGGGACGAGCGATTCAGACTTAAAACCACGATGGCTCCAACTCTGTGTTTGATGTGTTCAAGATGATGGAGTTCAGTTCACTCACTTCGTCAGTTGGTTTAGGAAAAGGTAGGTTTAGGAAAAGATCGTAAAATACTTAGTTAGGTTCAGGAAATGATCGTAAAATACTTAGTTAAATTAAAGAAAAGATCATAAAATACTTAGGTTCAAGAAAAGATTTTAAAATACTTAGTTAGGTTTAGGAAAAGATCGCAAAATACAAAGTTAGGTTCAGGACAAGATCGTAAAATACTTAGTTAGGTTCTTAGTTCTTAGTTAGGTTCAAGAAAAGATCGTAAAATACTTAGTTAGGTTCAGGAAATGATCGTAAAATACTTAGTTAGGTTTAGGAAAAGATCGTAAAAAACTAAGATTCAGGACAAGATCGTAAAATACTTAGTTAGGTTTAGGAAAAGATCGTAAAATACTAAGTTAGGTTCAAGAAAAGATCGTAAAATACTTAGTTAGGTTTAAGAAAAGATCATAAAATAATTAGGTTCAAGAAAAGGTTGTACAAAACTAAGATTCAGGACAAGATCGTAAAATACTTAGGTTCAAGAAAAGATCGTAAAATACTTAGTTAAATTAAAGAAAAGATCGTACAAAATTAAGATTCAGGACAAGATCGTAAAATACTTAGTTAGGTTGAGGAAAAGATCGTAAAATACTTAGGTTTAAGAAAAGATCGTAAAATACTTAGTTAGGTTTAGGAAAAGATCGTACAATACTAAGTTAGGTTCAGGACAAGATCGTAAAATACTTAGTTAGGTTCAGGAAATGATCGTAAAATACTTAGTTAAATTAAAGAAAAGATCGTACAAAACTAAGATTCAGGACAAGATCGTAAAATACTTAGGTTCAAGAAAAGATCGTACAAAACTAAGGTTCAAGAAAACATCGTAAAATACTTAGTTAGGTTTAGGAAAAGATCGTAAAATACTAAGTTAGGTTCAGGACAAGATCATAAAATACTTAGTTAGGTTCAAGAAAAGATCGTAAAATACTTAGTTAGGTTCAGGAAATGATCGTAAAATACTTAGTTAAATTAAAGAAAAGATCGTACAAAACTAAGGTTCAAGAAAAGATCTTTTTAGGGTAAAATAAATAGTGTTGTAGACGAATGAATCCACGTTGACGAAAGTCGTCTGCTGGGTTCTTGTGTTCTGCTGATTAATCACGTGGATTAAATATCAATTGATGTTGTGGGCTAGCACCGATATTTAATATGTGAATGAATTTTAAACACAAATAGGCAACTCTGTTCTCTAAACACTTTGGATCCTTCTGCGGTTGTTAAACTGCCTAATGGGTTTACTTCCTGTCCTTCCTTCCCTTGGTATTCACATCCAGCTTCCATCTCTCTTTCTCTCCCCTCGTCAACGCTTTCAGACTCTATGACGGTTCAGAGAGGAAAGAAGCTCAACATCTCCATCCAGGAACACATGGCCATCGACGTTTGCCCTGGGCCCATCAGACCCATCCGACAGATCTCCGCCTACTTTCCCCGGAGGTCCCCCACCTCGCCGGGCCCCGCCTCCCCGCGGGCCCTCAGCCCCGGCTCCGTGGCCTCCGGGATGGGCGGCGCTCACCTCCTATCTCCTCTGCTGGCCCACGGCCGGCCCGGCGGCGGCGGCTCTTTGGCGCTGACCAGCAGCGTGGACACGTCGGTGGAGATCGACAGCTCCGACAGTGACGACTGCAGTGAGCCTCGCTGCCGGCATGTGCGTGTCTGTGTGTGTGCGTTTGTGTGACTGTGCACCTCCACACGCCTGCAGCCACGTTCCTGCATAATTCGCCATGTTTCGCCTTGCAGCACCAATTTAAAAACAATTTCCTGAATAACCGCAAATAGTTCTGAAAAGTCAAAGCTGCATTCTCTCTAATGCCCAGCAGGGGGCGACTCCTTCGGATGTAAAAATAAGTCTTTTTTCAAATAAATCTGATAAAATGTCCTAACTTCTCACTTCATTTAATATCTCAGTAAACGGCTGAAGGCTGAGATGCCAACAGATTTAAAAAAAGTAAGCGTTGAAAACCTGGACTAAGCCTGGACTAAGCCCAGCCTAAACCCGGACTAAGCCTGGACTAAACCTGGACTAGGCCTGGACTAAACCTGGATTAAACTAAACCGTGATTAAACCTGGATTAAACTAAACCTGGATTAAACCTGGACTAAACTAAACCTGGATTAAATCTGGACTAAGACTAGACTAAAACTGGACTAACCATGTACTAAGCCTGGACTAAACATGTACTAGGTCTGGACTAAACTAAACCTGGACTAAGCCTAGACTAAACCTGGCTCTGCTGCGGTGCTGTAGGCACGTTGGATTCAAAGACTTTCACAGGTATTATGGTATGAAATAAAACCGTACTGGTTGCCTTGTTGGTTACCAGTCTGTATCAACAGGAGGTGTAAACATGGTGAATATCATGCTCACAGTAAAATGATTAAATAAAAAATGCACACTTTAATAATGAAATCTTAAATATTTCAGCATGGATGTTGATCTGATCTGAGATCTGCTGAAGGGGATGTGGAGCTGCTGCAGATCGATCAATGAACACGAACACCAGAGTCCACTTTCAGAGATGCAACTGCTGAATAATTCACGTGTTTAAGTCAGAATAACATGAATAATGCAGCCACTCCACCTCGACTCGGAGTTTAACTGATTACCTGATTAACTAAGACGGCTCTTTGGAGACGCCTCGTTGGGTTGGAGTTGGCCTTCAGGTTTTCATCATCTCGCTGAATGAATAAAAGAGGAGCTTTCTGAGGGCAACAAGACTACGCTCCGATGAGAGGCTGATCTCAGAGCTGCTGGATGTCGTTTTTTTCATTTAATTTGACATGAATTTATCAACCAGATTTGTTTTGAAGTCACTGGCTGATGGTTTTATTAGTTTTATCATAAAATGAGGTTCAGCAGAGTGTCACAGTTTGACATGTGCGTCCCTACGTGGTCATTCTTCTTCTTCTGTGTCTCTTCATGGTCGCCCCGTGCCATCGTGGTGGAAGTGACTGGAGTCAGAGTCTTTGTGGTGGAGATGTCCTGCAGAGGCTCACTGCACTGCAGTGCTGGAGCTGCGTTTATTGGTGCAGTGTGTTTCACAGCAGTCAGCTGGGTGTGTTAAACAAGAGCCTGCAGATTCGGGTAAAAACCGGAGGACTGCAGTGGAGTCTCTCTTCTCTCTGCATGTTAGCAGTACAAGTACTTCATACCTGTAATTACAGCAGGTACTCGAGTTAATGCATTGAGCACAGTTATGTTCCACATCCATCATGTTTTTAGGCTTCGAGCCGTTTCCCTGCAGACGAGCAGCGTTTCAGAGATGAGGTGCACATCAAGGTGACACTGACATCTATTTCATTTAATTCACTCATGGAGGAGAAATATATTGTCGCCGAGACACAGAACCACTACACACAGCCCCTGTCCATGGTGTGTCGTTTCACGTCTTTTTGTCGTCATCTTGTGTCTCTTTGTAGTCATCTTGTGTCTCTTTGTAGTCATTTTGTGTCTCTTTGTAGTCATCTTGTGTCTCTTTGTCGTCATCTTGTGTCTCTTTGTAGTCATCTTGTGTCTCTTTGTAGTCATTTTGTGTCTCTTTGTAGTCATCTTGTGTCTCTTTATCGTCATCTTGTGTCTCTTTGTCGTCATCTTGTGTCTCTTTGTAGTCATCTTGTGTCTCTTTGTAGTCATCTTGTGTCTCTTTATCGTCATCTTGTGTCTCTTTGTTGTCATCTTGTGTCTCTTTGTAGTCATCTTGTGTCTCTTTGTAGTCATCTTGTGTCTCTTTGTTGTCATCTTGTGTCTCTTTGTAGTCATCTTGTGTCTCTTTGTAGTCATCTTGTGTCTCTTTGTAGTCATCTTGTGTCTCTTTGTCGTCATCTTGTGTCTCTTTATCGTCATCTTGTGTCTCTTTGTAGTCATCTTGTGTCTCTTTATCGTCATCTTGTGTCTCTTTATCGTCATCTTGTGTCTCTTTGTAGTCATCTTGTGTCTCTTTATCGTCATCTTGTGTCTCTTTGTAGTCATCTTGTGTCTCTTTATCGTCATCTTGTGTCTCTTTGTAGTCATCTTGTGTCTCTTTGTAGTCATCTTGTGTCTCTTTGTTGTCATCTTGTGTCTCTTTGTAGTCATCTTGTGTCTCTTTGTAGTCATCTTGTGTCTCTTTGTAGTCATCTTGTGTCTCTTTGTAGTCATCTTGTGTCTCTTTGTAGTCATCTTGTGTCTCTTTATCGTCATCTTGTGTCTCTTTGTAGTCATCTTGTGTCTCTTTGTAGTCATCTTGTGTCTCTTTGTTGTCATCTTGTGTCTCTTTATCGTCATCTTGTGTCTATTTGTAGTCATCTTGTGTCTCTTTGTAGTCATCTTGTGTCTCTTTGTTGTCATCTTGTGTCTCTTTATCGTCATCTTGTGTCTCTTTGTAGTCATCTTGTGTCTCTTTGTTGTCATCTTGTGTCTCTTTGTTGTCATCTTGTGTCTCTTTGTAGTCATCTTGTGTCTCTTTGTTGTCATCTTGTGTCTCTTTGTAGTCATCTTGTGTCTCTTTGTTGTCATCTTGTGTCTCTTTGTAGTCATCTTGTGTCTCTTTGTTGTCATCTTGTGTCTCTTTGTAGTCATCTTGTGTCTCTTTGTTGTCATCTTGTGTCTCTTTGTAGTCATCTTGTGTCTCTTTGTTGTCATCTTGTGTCTCTTTGTAGTCATCTTGTGTCTCTTTGTAGTCATCTTGTGTCTCTTTGTAGTCATCTTGTGTCTCTTTGTTGTCATCTTGTGTCTCTTTATATTCATGTTGTGTCTCTTTGTTGTCATCTTGTGTCTCTTTATAGTCATCTTGTGTCTCTTTGTAGTCATCTTGTGTCTCTTTGTTGTCATCTTGTGTCTCGTTGTTGTCATCTTGTGTCTCTTTGTAGTCATCTTGTGTCTCTTTGTAGTCATCTTGTGTCTCTTTGTTGTCATCTTGTGTCTCTTTGTTGTCATCTTGTGTCTCTTTATCGTCATCTTGTGTCTCTTTGTAGTCATCTTGTGTCTCTTTGTAGTCATCTTGTGTCTCTTTGTTGTCATCTTGTGTCTCTTTGTAGTCATCTTGTGTCTCTTTGTTGTCATCTTGTGTCTCTTTATCGTCATCTTGTGTCTCTTTGTAGTCATCTTGTGTCTCTTTGTAGTCATCTTGTGTCTCTTTGTTGTCATCTTGTGTCTCTTTGTTGTCATCTTGTGTCTCTTTGTTGTCATCTTGTGTCTCTTTATCGTCATCTTGTGTCTCTTTGTAGTCATCTTGTGTCTCTTTGTAGTCATCTTGTGTCTCTTTGTTGTCATCTTGTGTCTCTTTATCGTCATCTTGTGTCTCTTTGTAGTCATCTTGTGTCTCTTTATCGTCATCTTGTGTCTCTTTGTAGTCATCTTGTGTCTCTTTGTTGTCATCTTGTGTCTCTTTGTAGTCATCTTGTGTCTCTTTGTTGTCATCTTGTGTCTCTTTGTTGTCATCTTGTGTCTCTTTGTAGTCATCTTGTGTCTCTTTGTTGTCATCTTGTGTCTCTTTGTAGTCATCTTGTGTCTCTTTGTTGTCATCTTGTGTCTCTTTATCGTCATCTTGTGTCTCTTTGTAGTCATCTTGTGTCTCTTTGTTGTCATCTTGTGTCTCTTTATCGTCATCTTGTGTCTCTTTGTAGTCATCTTGTGTCTCTTTGTAGTCATCTTGTGTCTCTTTGTTGTCATCTTGTGTCTCTTTATCGTCATCTTGTGTCTCTTTGTAGTCATCTTGTGTCTCTTTGTTGTCATCTTGTGTCTCTTTGTAGTCATCTTGTGTCTCTTTGTTGTCATCTTGTGTCTCTTTGTTGTCATCTTGTGTCTCTTTGTTGTCATCTTGTGTCTCTTTATCGTCATCTTGTGTCTCTTTGTTGTCATCTTGTGTCTCTTTGTTGTCATCTTGTGTCTCTTTGTTGTCATCTTGTGTCTCTTTATTGTCATCTTGTGTCTCTTTGTTGTCATCTTGTGTCTCTTTGTTGTCATCTTGTGTCTCTTTGTTGTCATCTTGTGTCTCTTTATCGTCATCTTGTGTCTCTTTGTAGTCATCTTGTGTCTCTTTATAGTCATCTTGTGTCTCTTTATTGTCATCTTGTGTCTCTTTGTTGTCATCTTGTGTCTCTTTATTGTCATCTTGTGTCTCTTTATTGTCATCTTGTGTCTCTTTGTTGTCATCTTGTGTCTCTTTATAGTCATCTTGTGTCTCTTTATTGTCATCTTGTGTCTCTTTGTTGTCATCTTGTGTCTCTTTATTGTCATCTTGTGTCTCTTTGTTGTCATCTTGTGTCTCTTTGTTGTCAGTTTGAATGTCTATTGTTTTCTGTTTTTCGGGAGTCTACTGCGTCTCTCTGTTGTAATTTATTTGTCTTATAAATGTCTTCGTAGTTGTTTTATGTGTCTTTTTGTGTTTGTTTCACGTGTCTGTAGTTGCTTTGTGTCTCTTTGTATTTGTTTTGCGTGTCTTTGTTGTCGAGCAGGATGTGGACACAGTCCAGGTTCATGAACATTCTTACAGTTTAGCATATGAATCCAATATGTTGTGTAAGCAGCGGTTTGTTGGCGCTGATGCCAAAAATAGATGTTTGTTCTAATCCCTGCAAATCACAGTCTGTATGTATCGTCTTATATAACAGTACTGGAAGAACACGTGTGTGTGTGTGTGTGTGTGTGTGTGTGTGTGTGTGTGTGTTGTATCAACAGGTCCCTTTATATGCAGAACAAATTGTAAGACGCCTGACGAATGTGTCTCCTCTCCCTCTGACAGGATGTTCCGTGTTGACGTGTGATGTGTTGTGTTCGGCTGTGTGTGTGTGTGTGTGTGTGTGTGTGTGTGTGTGTGTGTGTGTGTGTGCTCAGCTTCATGTGACAGCTGCCGCTCCACTAAATTGGATGTCCATCCCCTGAATGCACAATGAGATATTTGTCTGTTCTCTCGCATGCTTTGTAATTGATCCTATTTGAACGATGTCATTATATTTTGGGATGCCGCTGAGGCAGCGCTTGTCATCCCGTGTGTCTCCTGTGTTTCCCACCAGCTGCTCTGGGAACGCTGGAGTTTGAGCTGCGGTACGAGAGGAGCTCCAGCCAGCTGCACTGCACTGTGCTCCGGGCGAAGGTGAGGACGCTCCACGGCCTCCGCTGCGCTGCCTTCAGGCTCTCCAGGTGCACCTTCTGGACCCGGAGAGCCTGATTAGTTCCATTCAGACACAAGAGGCTCGTTGGATCGTTTCAATGTGGGAAACAGAACCAGCTGAAACCACTGGTGCATTAAATATGTCTTCATCTCACTAAAAAACCTATATTCTCACTTTTACTATTTACTATTAGCTATTTACTATTTACTATTTGCTATATGCTATGTGCTATTTGCTATTTACTATTAGCTATTGTGTGTGTACGTGTGTGTGTAGGTGTGTGTGTGTGTTTAAACCCGGACTCCGCCTCTCTTTGTACTACGTTCATATCGATCTACTCGTCTAGATTCAAACCAACGCAGTCAAACAGACTCTCTTAAGACCGGATCTGGTCCAGTGTCTGTTGAACCGGACCAGGTCTCTGCTCCACGGATCAGGTCTCTGCTCCACGGACCAGGTCTCTGCTCCACGGATCAGGTCTCTGCTCCACGGATCAGGTCTCTGCTCCACGGACCAGGTCTCTGCTCCACGGATCAGGTCTCTGCTCCACGGATCAGGTCTCTGCTCCACGGATCAGGTCTCTGCTCCACGGACCAGGTCTCTGCTCCACGGCGAGGGAACAGAGTCATGACTCAGACCATTAAAGAGCTGAGGGACCCACCAGGTGTCCAGGTGTGTCCCTCATGCTTATGGTTCACAGCTGAGCTGATTTTTGTCCTGCGACACATGACGGTGAAAAGAGCCTTTTTGTGTGAGTGAACGTTGCTCAGGAGGAAGTCTCAGGCTCAGCACAGAAATACCTTCGGGCACATTATTAATATTTGACACCACGGCCTCCTTATTCCTCCTCTCGGTGGAGGAGAATAAAGGAGGAACCGATGACTCACGGAGGATGTACTGGATTTACCTCAATATCTGAGGAGATAACCGTCTTTATGCTCTGATTATATAAAACACAGCATTTCTTTGTAATCTCGCTTCATAAACTCTATACTGTGTATAGATGAATATAGAATTATAGTATAAGATCATAACTGGTGATAAAATAATCCCTTTCCAGATGTGCAATTTCCAAACTAACCAATTAGTCTTTTTTCTTAAAATCTCATAAACTCTTGTAACTAATAATACAACGTTGGGTTTGACACTTACGATCTTCCCCTGAACGCAAACAGACGAACACTTCTAATCCATATATTTCAATATGTTTGGTCTACACGTTCCTTGTGTCACTCGTAGCTCCGCTGGTGGCTGATTTGATGTGTTTGTTCCGTGTGAACGCCGAATACAAAGAGCATCGATGAGAAAAGATAAATACTGCGTCCATCGTCCTCGTAGCCCGAGACCATGTTTTCATGAAACCAGATTTAAAGGTTGACTATGAGACAGGAAGAGCAGCTCTATTTCATTTATGTGGTCTTTCCTCTCTACGGTGGCCCTGGTAGGACATCTCTAGACCCTGTTGATGGCTGACTGCCCCCCACCAAGGAATGAGCCCCCTTAGAGTAGATACTTTATTTGGATCTCTGCTCTGCCGGTCCCGTCCTCCATCTCCGTCGCACCTCATATAGGGGAGCGACCCAACACCCCTGATCCCTACAGCTGAGGCCAAGTAGGCCTGTTCCCTGAGCCCCCCTAACCACGCCCCCTAACCACGCCCCTAACCACGCCCCCTAACCACACTGACGTCAAGGTGTCGGCCTTGGTTTCATGTTGAATGCCAATTGCACATAATTGAGATGCTGAGAAACTAATTGCTAACAGATGCCTCCACTTATGTTGATTAAGATAACATGCTGACATTTAGCATGAAATATTTATCTATATAGATATATAAATATATATTTATATATCTATATATAGCTCATGGGGATGAGTGGTCGTCCCATAACCACAAGGTACCCGGTTCGATGCCTCCTCTCCCCATAGTGTCCTTGAGCAAGGCACTGAACCCCCAGTTGCTCCCCGGGGACTTCACAGCAGCCCACCGCTCCTTAATAACTAAGGATAGGACAGATTTCATTCATGTATATGCAATATGACAATAAAATAAGGTTTTTAAGTTTATATAAATATTATATCTCTATATATCTATATGAATACACGTCTACACATGACAGTAACTACGTGGTTTCTGTCCACAGGGTCTGAAGTCCATGGACTTCAATGGTTTGTCCGACCCGTACGTTAAACTGCACCTGCTGCCCGGAGCCTGCAAGGTGAGTCAGACGGACATGGTTTATATTATTATACTAACATGATTATATAATCATTATTATACTAACATGATTATATAATCATTATTATACTAATATGATGGGGGGGGGTCTTAACCAGAAGTCAGCAATTAAATTAGGACTTTTTACAACGAACAAAAGGCAGGAAGGTATATTTTTAAAATGTGCAGTATTGTTCCTGCTGGTTTTACTGATCATTCTTTGCTTTTATGTCATGTTTTTATTAGAAACATTTTACCCAAGAGCGCACATTGGCATTTTAATTCAGTTTTAACTTTTGATAAAAAATTTAGAGAGGTTCTTATTTGTTGTTGGCTGAGGAAGAGTGATTTTAGTAGTCTTAGGCAGTGGTGGGACCGTGGTAAGATTGAGATTAGGCTTCTTTGTCAGCAGCATACTTTCAACGTCACCCGAGACATCACCAGATCTATGAAGGACCTGGAGACTGATATAGTGGACCTAGAGAGTTTAAGTGAGTCCACAGGAGATCGAGGACATATTGAAGTCCTCAAAGGAAAAAAGGTGGCTTTGGCCGACTTGTTAGACGTTAAAGTTCAGGGTGCACTGGTCAGGTCCCGATTCCAGACCATCACGGATATGGACACTCCCTCTAGCTTCTTCTTTGGCCTGGAGAGCAGGAGTGGGCAGAGGAGGGTAATCCACTCACTGTTAGGAGACGCAGGGCAGCCAGTTGTGGAACCAAGCCAGATCAGGAGGCGAGCGGTGGGCTTTTACTCCTCCCTGTATACCAGTGAGTACAGGGAGGAGGAGTCATTAATGGAGGGGTTCTGTGGGGAGCTGCCTCAGGTCTCTGAGGAGACCAATGAGGAGCTCTGTAGGCCCATAAGCCTGCAGGAGCTGAAGGCCGCCTTGCAGGGCATGCAGGGACGGCGTGCTCCCGGCCTTGATGGCCTCACTGCCGAATTCTATAACATCTTCTGGGACATATTTGCGAGGGACATCTTGGATGTTTTTAATGAGAGTCTGGCCTCTGGTTCCATGCCGATGTCCTGCCGGAGAGCAGTGATAACACTCCTGCCAAAAAAAGGAAACCTGGAGGACATCGGAAACTGGCGTCCTGTGTCTCTGCTGTGTGTGGATTACAAGCTTCTGTCCAAAGTCTTCGCCTCCAGGCTGAGGGAAGCTATGGAGCAGGTCATCCATCGGGACCAGACCTATTGTGTACCCGGCAGGTCCATGGTAGACAATGTCTACCTCATTCGGGATGTTCTGGAGGTCTCCAGCTCGTTGGGTATTAACATTGGTCTGATTTCTCTAGATCAGGAAAAGGCTTTTGACCGCGTTGAACACAGCTTCCTCTGGAAAGTCCTGGGGAAGTTTGGGTTCAGCGCTGGCTTCATAGCTAAGATCAAGGTGTTGTACAATGAGGTTGAGAGTGTGCTGAAGATAAACGGCAGTCTGTGTGCTCCTTTGAGAGTGGGTAGAGGGGTCCGGCAGGGATGTGCTCTGTCCGGGATGCTCTATGCACTCTCCATGGAGCCCCTCCTTATCAAGATACGCTCTAGCCTGCAAGGACTGGTTTTACCTGGTTTTAATGAGAAAATGATTTTATCGGCTTATGCCGACGATATTGTTGTTTTTATTAAGGACCAGAGGGATGCAGACCTTTTAACTAACATTGTAGAGGGTTTTAGCAGGACATCGGCAGCGAGGGTGAACTGGAAGAAAAGTGAGGCCCTCGCTGTCGGTGAATGGTGTGGCGGCCTCCCAGTCCTTCCCCAGAAACTAGTGTGGAGGAAGGACGGTTTTAAATATCTGGGGATACATCTCGGACAGGAAAATGTGGTCCAAAAAAATTGTGAGGGCGTCACAGAAAAGATTGAGGGAAAACTTTCCAAGTGGAAGTGGCTGCTCCCTCAGATGTCTTTTAAAGGTAGAGCACTGGTTTTAAATAATCTTATCGCATCCCAGCTGTGGCACCGCCTAACATGCCTAGACCCTCCCTCAGGCTTTCTAGCCAACATACAAAAAAAAATGGTGGATTTTTTTTGGGAGGGTCTACACTGGGTGCCACAAGGGGTGCTGTTTTTAGCCGGAGAGGAGGGGGGACAGGGCCTGGTCCACCTGGCCAGCCGGACAGCCACTTTTAGAATTCAGTTTGTTTAAAATTACCTGACTAGTCCGGAGTTTTTAGTGTGGCGAGATGTGGCCAGCTGCATCCTCAGACGTGCTAACAACCTGGGGCTGGATACTGCTCTGTTTTTAATGGATTCTAGCATTTTAAAGTGAAGTGGGCTGCCTCCGTTTTATCAGGGTGTTTTTAAGTCGTGGGCCCTTTTTACTCGTGAAAGATGCCCACAGTCTAACTCTCTGTACTGGTTGCTGAGAGAACCATAGATTCACAGGGCCAAGCTGGACATCAGCAGCAGCGTCACCCCTGGACTGACGGGGGCGCTGCTGAGGTCGCGGACCCTGTGCCTGCAGCAGCTAGTGGATGCAGTGGGGCCGACGCTGAGCGACCCCCCGGCCCTGGGCGCTCTGCTGGGTCTGCATTCTGTCCGGGTGGCGAGGAGGCTCCTGGAGCTGTGGAGACAGAGGCTGACTGGGAAGGAGAGGAGCCTCCTCATGGACTACAGCCGAGGACAAGTCGAGCCGGACCCTGCAGACCCTTTCCCCGAGATCTCCCTGAGCCCAGGGCTAGGGGAACTCACCGGCCCCCTGCTTGCTACGACGTGTCCGGAAGCAATGACATTACACAAAGCGGACAAAAAGACGGTGTATTTTAATTGTGTCAAGAGCACCAACAGGTCCGGACTGTGCAACAGGCCTCCCACCCAGTCAGAGAGACTGGGACAAGGCGGACCTGGCCCACAGTGGAGGATTTTATATAAACCTCCCCTCAAGAAACGAACGGCCGACCTCCAGTGGAGGATTTTACACGGTGCTGTCGCCTGCAACGCTTTTATCTCCGTTCTTAATCCCGCTGTCCTGAGCCGGTGCCCCTTCTGTGACCTTCGAGAGACTATCTACCATGTTTTTACTGAGTGCAAGAGACTTTCAGGTTTCTTCTCTCTTTTAACATTGTTTTTTAGTCTTTTTAATGTGGTTTTTACTGAGAAGGTTTTTATCATGGGAGCTGCCTACAAAAAACCAGAAAAGGAAAAGTGGCAGCTCCTCAACTACCTTTCTGGGGAAGCCAAAATGGCCATTTATTTAAGCAGGAAAAAGCGAGTGGAGAACAGGGAGGGGCAGGAGAACAGGGAGGGACAGGAGAACAGGGAGGGGCAGGAGAACAGGGAGGGGCAGGAGGCCAGGGAGGGGCAGGAGAACAGGGAGGGACAGGAGAACAGGGAGGGGCAGGAGAACAGGGAGGGGCAGGAGGCCAGGGAGGGGCAGGAGAACAGGGAGGGGCAGGAGAACAGGGAGGGGCAGGAGGCCAGGGAGGGGCAGGAGAACAGGGAGGGGCAGGAGAACAGGGAGGGGCAGGAGGCCAGGGAGGGGCAGGAGAACAGGGAGGCGCAGGAGAACAGGGAGGGGCAGGAGGCCAGGGAGGGGCAGGAGAACAGGGAGGCGCAGGAGAACAGGGAGGGGCAGGAGGCCAGGGAGGGGCAGGAGAACAGGGAGGGGCAGGAGAACAGGGAGGGGCAGGAGGCCAGGGAGGGGCAGGAGAACAGGGAGGGGCAGGAGGCCAGGGAGGGGCAGGAGAACAGGGAGGGGCAGGAGAACAGGGAGGGGCAGGAGGCCAGGGAGGGGCAGGAGAACAGGGAGGGGCAGGAGGCCAGGGAGGGGCAGGAGAACAGGGAGGGGCAGGAGAACAGGGAGGGGCAGGAGGCCAGGGAGGGGCAGGAGAACAGGGAGGCGCAGGAGAACAGGGAGGGGCAGGAGGCCAGGGAGGGGCAGGAGAACAGGGAGGGGCAGGAGAACAGGGAGGGGCAGGAGGCCAGGGAGGGGCAGGAGAACAGGGAGGGGCAGGAGAACAGGGAGGGGCAGGAGGCCAGGGAGGGGCAGGAGAACAGGGAGGGGCAGGAGAACAGGGAGGGGCAGGAGAACAGGGAGGGGCAGGAGGCCAGGGAGGGGCAGGAGAACAGGGAGGGGCAGGAGAACAGGGAGGGGCAGGAGAACAGGGCAGTGTGGCTCTGTAACATCAGAGCCAGACTCTGGCTGGAGTTCCGGTTTTATAAGCACATTGGAGACTTGGATGCTTTTAAACAACGTTGGTGTTTTAAAGACCTTGTTTGTTCTGTGGTGTTTGCGCAGTTTTTTTATCAGATTATTTATTTTTTAAGACCTGTGATTTAAAAAAACAAAAACATTGTAAAATTATTATTGTGTGAATAAAGTGTTTTTCAAAAATCAAAAAAAAAAATCTCCTACCTGTCTGTCTCTCTTCTACCTGTCTCTCTCTCTTTCCTACCTGTCTGTTTCTCTCCTACCTGTCTCTCTCTCTCCTACTCTCTCTCTCGCCTACCTGTCTGTTTCTCTCCTACCTGTCTCTCTCTCTCCTACTCTCTCTCTCGCCTACCTGTCTGTTTCTCTCCTACCTGTCTCTCTCTCTCTCCTACCTGTCTGTTTCTCTCTCCTACTCTCTCTCTCCTACCTGTCCCTCTCTCTCTCCTACCTGTCTGTCTCTCTCCTACCTGTCTGTTTCTCTCTCCTACTCTCTCTCTCCTACCTGTCCCTCTCTCTCTCCTACCTGTCTGTCTCTCTGTCCTTCAGGCCAACAAGCTGAAGACAAAGACGATCCGTAACTGTTTGAATCCAGTTTGGAATGAAACGCTCGTTTACATCGGAATCACAGAAGAAGACATGCAGAGGAAGACACTCAGGTGTGTGTGTGTTAAACACAATCAGGGTGTTTCAATGAAGGTTAGATTGTTGTCCCCTCCTGTTTCCTTGTTTCCTCTCCTGTCTCCTTGTCTCCTCCCCTGTCTCCTCCCCTGTTTCCTTGTCTCCTCTCTCTTGTCTCCTCTCCTCTCTACTCTCTCTTTCCGGTTCCGGTGAGCGTGGTGGAGGATATGCGAGTGGCGGGTTGTTTGAACCAGTAGGTGGATAGTGTCCCTGGTTCTACCAGGTGAACCTCACGTGCTGACCAGGTGAGTCTACAACTGTTCACCTGACTTTGTGTTGATCGAGGTGCTCTCGGAGGAATGGCGTCCTCCGGGGCGCCGCCTCCGTCGCTCCGGCAGGGCGTGAGGATCATGCCGCCGCATAGCGGCGTTACCGTGGAGGAGGTGCTGCTGGCTGTCGGGGAGCAGGTCGGCCATGACAACCTGTCCTTCGCGTCCCGTATGAACCGGGCGGTGGTCGTGTTCCTAAAGGAGGAGACGCACGTGTACCGGCTGATCGAGAGCGGCGTGTTCATCAGGGACGCCTACGTGCAGGTGTCCCTGATGTCAGCGCCCTCCACGCAGGTGCTCATGTTCCTGGACTCACCTGCACAGAGCCTGGAGGTGTCCTTCAGGGTGAAGCACGGAGACGGCGCCTACATGGTGGACGCCAGCTCGGGGCTGAGAGCATCAGTTCTCAGGCCTTGGAGAACATGGAGAAAGAGGCTTCCACCAGTGGGAAAGACCTCCGTGGGGGGGCAGGTGCAGAGCAGGGGGTCCCTAACAGCCAGGAGTCCTGTGGGGGTGATATGGAGATTGACTCTGGGTCTGATGCTGCACCTCTCAGTGCAAAGAAGAGCACTGATCTCTACTCTCTAGAGGAAATAAACTCCTTTCTGGATGAAACCTTTAACAAGCTAAAGTAAGGGATTACTTTGGGGACAGCAGTAAGTTCATCAGGTCAGTGGGCATGCTGAACAAACTGGATGAGAGGAAGCGCTACAGGTTGAAGAAACACATTACGTATTTACGGGGTGCACAGGAGGGGAAAGTAGTGAAGAAAAGGACTCAAAGGTCATGAGTACGTGGGTCAGTCATTGGTTCACTTGTTACTTCTGGACTGACTCTGGATCTGAAGAAGAGGGCGTTGATCTCTGAAGTCTCACTCAGAAAGGTGGAGGGTTGATTCTCACAGGAGACTCACACGGTGCAGCAGACCAGGTGGATCTTTGTGGTGAAGGGTCGGTTCCCACAGCAGCTGTTCAGGAGAACACTGGGGGCCTCCATCTTGTCCTCACTGAGGTGGTGAAGGGTCGGTTCCCACAGCAGCTGTTCAGGAGAACACTGGGGGCCTCCATCTTGTCCTCACTGAGGTGGTGAAGGGTCGGTTCCCACAGCAGCTGTTCAGGAGAACACTGGGGGCCTCCATCTTGTCCTCACTGAGGTGGTGAAGGGTCGGCTTCTCGTGGTCAGGGTGGAAATAGAGGGCTCTATCTTCTGTTGTGTAAATGTATATGCACCGAACCATTTGTGTTGTTTTTGTTGTTTGTTTGTTTTGTCTTTGTTTGTTGTTCTGAGGCTGGAAGAGTTGGTTTTATTAATTCATTTAAGTTGTTTTGTTAAGGCTGAACTAACATGATGATGTTTGGTGTCTCCATGGGTGGAGAAATAAACGGACTTTAAAAACCGAACCTCCTCTCGTCTCCTCTCTCTTCTGTCTGTCTCCTCTCCTGTCTCCTTGTCTGCTCCGTCTCCTCCCATGTCTCTTTATCTCCCTGTCTCCTCTCCTGTCTCCCTGTCTCCTCTCCTGTCTCCTCTCCTGTCTCCTCTCCTGTCTCCTCTCTGTCTCCTCGTCTCCTCCCCTTTCTCTTTGTCTCCTCTCCTGTCTCCTTGTCTCCTCTCCTTGTCTCCTCCCTGTCTCCTGTCTCCTCCCATGTCTCTTTGTCTCCCTGTCTCCTCTCCTGTCTCCATGTCTCCTCTCCTGTCTCTTTGTCTCCTCTCCTGTCTCCTATCCTGTCTCCTCTCATGTCTCATTGTCTCCTCCCTGTGTCCTTGTCTCCTCTCCTATGTCCTTGTCTCCTCCCCTGTCTCTTTTTCTCCCTGTCTCCCTGTCTGCTCCCTGTCTCCTCTCTGTCTCCTTGTCTCCTCTCCTCTCCCCTTGTCTCCCTGTCTCCTCTCCTCTCGTTTCCGTTTCCGGTTGTGAGTGTGAGTGTGAGCGTGTGGCAGGTGGAGGTGGTTGTGAGTTTTGTCGTGGAGTTTGGATCTTTGTTTGTCTGCTTTGGTTCCTCTTTACGCACATGACCAGGTAAGAGAGAGAGAGCTTTCCTGGTGTGTTGGGTGTGTTCGGGCGTCCTCGGAGACGCCGCGGCCGTCGATCCGTCAGGGAGTCCGGCTGGTTCCCCTGACGGCAGCGTGTCTGTGGAGGAGGTGCTGCTGGCGGTAGGAGAGCAGGTGGGACACGACCATCTGTCCTTCGCCTCCAGGATGAATAAGGCGGTGGTCGTGTTCGTGAGCAGCGAGGCTCGTGTGGTTAAACTAGTGGAGAGTGGCGTGTTCATCAGAGACCTGTTCGTGCAGGTGTCTCCGCTGTCAACGCCCTCAACGCGCATCACCGTGTCCGGGGTTCCTCCGTTTATTCCCAACGACCTGCTGGAGAAAGAGCTGCGCAGGTTCGGACAGTTCGCTAGCGGGTTCAAGGCGGTGAGTCTGGGCTGTAAAGACCCCAAGCTGAGACACGTCCTGTCCCTCAGACGCAGGTCTTTATGTTTTTAGAGTCCCCCACAGTCACTAGAGGTGTCCCTCAAGGTGAGGCACGGGGAAGGGTTATACCTGGTGTACGTGAGCTCGGGGCAGATGAAGTGTTTCGACTGTGGACAGGCGGGACATAAGCGCTTTGCGTGCCCGCAAAAGCAGCAGAAGAGCGCGGAGAAGCTCGCTGTGGACGCGCCGCTCCTCGCGGCCGGCCCCGTCGGTGGGCCCGCGGTTGTCCTCGTGGCCGGCCCCGGGGGCGTTGCGGGTCCTGCGGACGCTGTTTTCCCCATTGGTGGGGGCGCGGCACTCCTCGTGGTTGGTCCTTAGTGCTGGAGTAGCCGTGCTAATTAGGAAAGCAGTGAATGCGGAAGTCCTGACAGTCAGGGAGGTGGTGAAGGGCCGTCTGCTGGTGGTGAGGGCAGATATAGAGGGCTCAGTTTATTGTTTTGTTAACATTTATGCGCCCAATAGGCGGCCAGATAGAGCACGTTTTTTTACTTTGCTGCTAAATGAGCTGCAGAGCTGCCAGCAGGAGCGGCTGATCATTGGGGGGGATTTTAACTGCACGCTGGACTTCACCGTAGATAGAAACAGTGAGGAACCACACCCACAGTCAGCGCACACGCTTCATAACGTCATCACTCAATTACACATGTTGGACACCTGAAACATCCGCAAGCTAGGCAGTACACTTGGGTGAGGGTGAGCAATGACAGGGTAAGTGCAGCCAGGCTGGACAGGATTTACATCTCGGACTGCCTCAGCTCCAGTATAAAAAATAGCACCATCAGTCCGGTTGGGTTCACCGATCACCACCTCGTCAGTTTAGTTTTGATAACCTCCCCAGGTGTAAGGGTTAACTCCTACTGGCATTTTAATAACACACTTCTGCACGACAGCACTTTTTGTCAGGGCTTTGAGGTTCTTTGGCAGCAGTGGCAAGCTGGAAAAGCTTGTTTCAGCTCTCTGAAGCAATGGTGGGAGGTCGGTAAGGCACAGATACGTGTGTTCTGCCAACAGTACACCGCAAACGCCACCGCAGTTACAAAGTCTGCAGTTAAAGACCTCGAAGCTGACATAAAGGACATTGAGGAAAGTTTGCAGAGAGTGCCAGATCCCAGAGTGGGCCAGCTACTGAGGGACAAGAGGATAGAGTTGAGCTCTTTCCTACAGGAGAGAGCAAAGGGAGCTCTGGTTAGGGCTCTGTTTCTCCAGGTGAAAGACATGGATGGCCCAACCTCGTTCTTTTTCAATTTGGAGAGATCAACTGCACAGAGGAAACAAATGACCTGTCTGAAGCTCCCGGGAGGCAGGGTAACCACGGACCAAAAGGAGATGAGGATCCATGCCATGGATTTTTACACTACGCTGTTTGGGGAAGAACAATGCTGCCAAGAGAGCCGTAAGGAGCTCCTGGAGGGGCTTCCACGTCTCAGCCCAGAGGAGAGGGCTGCGCTGGACGGGGAGCTGACGCTGGAGGAGCTGACGGTTGCGGTGGGCAAGATGACCTCGGGAAGAACTCCGGGAATCGACGGCCTCTCCACAGACTTTGTGAAGCATTTCTGGAATATCATCGGTCCTGATTTCCATGGTGTCCTGATGGAATGCTTTAGGACAGGATCGCTTCCTGTTTCCTGCAAACGAGCAGTCCTCTCCTTGCTGCCTAAGAAGGGCGATTTGGCTCTCCTCAAGAACTGGAGACCAGTGGCCCTGCTTTGCACGGATTACAAGGTGCTCTCCAGAGCCTTGTCCAACAGACTCAGAGACTACTTGGGATCAATTGTTAATAGTGACCAGACATACTGTATCCTGGGTCGAACAATCATGGACAATATATTTCTTATTCGTGATGTACTGGATGTGTGTAGATTTCACGATGTAGATGTTGGTATTGTCTCCCTGGATCAGGAAAAGGCCTTTGACAGGGTGGACCACTCCTATTTGTTTTCTTCACTTAGGGCTTTTGGGTTTGGTGAAGGTTTTCTATCTTGGGTGGGTTTGTTGTACAGCGGTGCAGAATGCATGGTGAAAATGGGAGCTGGGCTGGGCCGACCGATCCCTGTACGACGAGGGATAAGGCAGGGTTGTCCTATTTCAGGGCAGCTTTACAGCCTTACTTTTGAACCCTTGTTATGCAGGTTGAGGAGTCGGCTCAGTGGTCTGTCACTGCCAGGGTCCTCCAGTCTTAGTCGTCCTCTCACTGTGTCAGCATATGCTGATGATGCAAACATTTTCATTAGGCATCAGGGTGATGTTGGTTTGCTGCAGGATATCTTGTCACTCTATGAGAATGCCTCTTCTGCAAGGGTGAATTGGGAGAAATAGGATCGGAGGCCTTATTGGTGGGACGGTGGACGGAGCAGGTGGTGCCTCACCTGCCCGGAGGTCTTCAGTGGGGAAAAGAGGGATTGAAGGTGCTGGGTGTGTTCTTGGGTTCTGAGGACTATCAGAAAAAGAACTGGGAGGGAGTTGAGGGGAAGGTGTGTGTCCGTCTCTCTAAGTGGAGATGGTTACTGCCCCAGCTGTCCTTTAGGGGGAGAGTCCTGGTTGCTAACAACTTGGTTGCCTCGACTCTGTGGCACAGACTCATCACGCTGACACCACCAGGAGGCCTCATAGCAGCGGTACAGAGGTCTGTTGTGGACTTCTTCTGGTCGGCACTGGATTCGTGCAGCAGCTCTCTATCTGCCTGTGGCAGAGGGGGGGCAGGGCCTCATTGATATCCAGTCCAGGGTCCTCTCTTTCAGACTGCGGACTGCACAGAAGCTGCTTTATGACTGCGGCCCCAGCTGGATGGACGCTGCTCGACTGCTGCTGAGGAGGGCTGGGCGGTTGGGATACGACAAACAGCTCTTTCTCCTACAACCTGAGGAAGTGGACTTGGCTGGACTGACGTCGTTCTACAGCTCTGTCCTGCAGGCCTGGCAAGTGTTTAACTTCTCACGTGAACCCAACGAGGCTCCAGGCGTGTGGCTGCTGGAGGAACCTCTGTTTTTCAACAGGTTCATTAGGACTCAAACGCTGCAGTCTGCCAGCCTACGGACGCGGCTAAGAGAAGTCGGCTGCACCAAACTGGGACATTTGGTGAGGATGTCATCAACGTCATCAGCCGTGGTCGCCTGCAGGCAGAGCATCAACATCGCGTCTGTCAGGTTGACTGACAGGATAGTGAAGGAGGTCTGAGCTGAGAGCAGTTGTAGGACGCCATGCTCTGTCTGGCCGGTGGGATGAAGAAAGTGAGTACACCCCCCCCACTCTGCTCATCGCCCCGGTGGTGGGGGACTGGCAGGAGGGAGGAAATCAGCTGCTGACTTTCACAACCCCTCACCTGGACAGTTTTCAGGCAACGGGGAAAAAGGCAATTTACGAAATCTGCGTAAAAGTTGTGAACCTGCGCTCTCTGGCAGGGTTGAAGGAGTCGAGTTGGACCGAGTCCTTTGGCCCAGGTTTTTCCCCGAGGGGCAGCTGGAGGTGCTTGTACAAAATGCCCGTTGAGGACAGCAGACCTCCAATGGAGGGTTGTACACGGGGCAGTAGCCACAAATAGATACCGGGCACACCTGGACCCTCTCATTGGGGAGGAATGCTGTTTCTGACCCTGGAGCACTTGTTTGCTCGGTGTCCTCGGCTCTCAGCACTGTTTGAACTTTTGAAAGTGTGGTTTCAGGGGCTTGGAGAGAGTTTTTCTTTGTATTTATTCATTTTCGGGCCAAAATATTCCGCAAAAAAGAAGGCTGTCCACACGCTGGTGAACTTTTTGTCCGGTTCTGCCAAGCTAGCCATCTGGCTGACGCGTAAGAATCGGGCCGGGGGTTCTGGTTGTGAGGACCCGGTGCAAGTCATGAAGGGACTGTTGAAAGCTCGACTCAGGCTGGAACACGCTTATTACACGGCAATGGACAACATACAGACTTTCAGGGGTAGATGGACTACGGGGAGCATTTTATGCTCAGTGGGTGATGGTGGAGAGCTGGTGCTGAACTATTGATTGTCCTTGTTCTGTGGTTTGTTTGTTTGTTTGATTATTAGTTGTTTGTTTGCCTTTCAAGTGATGTTTTAGAGTGGTTTCTGCTTTCACTGCAATAGTGGAATAAAGGATTTTTTAAAACCAAACCTGTCTCTTTGTCTCCTCTCCTGTCTCCTCTCATGTCTCTTTGTCTCCTCTCCTGTCTCCTCTCATGTCTCTTTGTCTCCTCTCCTGTCTCCTCTCATGTCTCATTGTCTCCTCCCTGTCTCCTCCTTGTCTCCTCCCCTGTCTCTTTTTCTCCCTGTCTCCTTGTCTGCTTCCTGTCTCCTCTCCGTGTCTCCCTGTCTCGTCTCCTCGTCTCCTCCCCTTTCTCTTTGTCTCCTCTCCTGTCTCCTTGTCTCCTCTCCTTGTATCCTGTCTCCTTGTCTCCTCCCATGTCTCTTTGTCTCCTCTCCTGTCTCCTTGTCTCCTCCCCTGTCTCTTTGTCTCCTCTCCTGTCTCCTTGTCTCCTCTCCTTGTATCCTGTCTCCTTGTCTCCTCCCATGTCTCCTTGTCTCCTCTCCTGTCTCCTTGTCTCCTCTCCTGTCTCCTTGTCTCCTCTCCTTGTATCCTGTCTCCTCCCATGTCTCCTTGTCTCCTCTCCTGTCTCCTTGTCTCCTCTCCTTGTATCCTGTCTCCTTGTCTCCTCCCATGTCTCCTTGTCTCCGCTCCTGTCTCCTCCTTGTCTCCTCCCCTGTCTCCCTGTCTCCTCCCCTGTCTCCTCCTTGTCTCCTCTCTGTCTCCTCCCCTGTCTCCTCCCTGTCTCCTCCTTGTCTCCTCCCCTGTCTCCCTGTCTCCTCCCTGTCTCCTTGTCTCCTCCCCTGTCTCCTTGTCTCCTCCCTGTCTCCGCTCCTGTCTCCTCCCTGTCTCCTCCCTGTCTCCTTGTCTCCTCCCCTGCAGGTTGACAGTGTGCGATGAGGACAAGTTGACTCACAACGATCTGATTGGAGAGTCCCGTGTTCCTCTGAAGCGAGTGAAGCCCGACCAGACGAAGCGTTTCCTCACCTGCCTGGAGCACCCGCCCCCGGTAACACACATGTGTCTTGGTCTCCTTGTGAGGACCCTCCTTGTTCCCTAGTCAGTTATTGATCCACCAATCAGGAAGCAGATTAGTAACACTGACAAGTGATGCAACATGCATACAGAGTACAGAGTATGCATTCAAGGTACTTGTACATCACTTTATACTTGTCCTCCACTCCATCTCAGAGGTACATGTTGTACTATTTACTGTACTACATCTCAGAAGTACATGTTGTACTTTATACTGTACTACATCTCAGAGGTACGTGTAGTACTTTACACTGTACTACATCTCAGAGGTACGTGTAGTACTTTACACTGTACTACATCTCAGAGGTACATGTTGTACTTTATACTGTACTACATCTCAGAGGTACATGTTGTACTTGTTACTGTACTACATCTCAGAGGTACATGTTGTACTTTATACTGTACTACATCTCAGAGGTACGTGTAGTACTTTATACTGTACTACATGTCAGAGGTACATGTTGTACTTTATACTGTACTACATCTCAGAGGTACATGTTGTACTTTATACTGTACTACATCTCAGAGGTACGTGTAGTACTTTATACTGTACTACATGTCAGAGGTACATGTTGTACTTTATACTGTACTACATCTCAGAGGTACATGTTGTACTTTATACTGTACTACATCTCAGAGGTACATGTTGTACTTTATACTGTACTACATCTCAGAGGTACATGTTGTACTTTATACTGTACTACATCTCAGAGGTACGTGTAGTACTTTATACTGTACTACATGTCAGAGGTACATGTTGTACTTTATACTGTACTACATCTCAGAGGTACATGTTGTACTTTATACTGTACTACATCTCAGAGGTACATGTTGTACTTTATACTGTACTACATCTCAGAGGTACATGTTGTACTTTATACTGTACTACATCTCAGAGGTACATGTTGTACTTGTTACTGTACTACATCTCAGAGGTACGTGTAGTACTTTATACTGTACTACATCTCAGAGGTACATGTACTTTTACTTTAGTCAGGGTTTGAATGAAGGACTGTTACTTTATTTTCACAGTGTGGTTGTTGTACTTTTACTCTTTTCAGCTCCCGTCTCCCACGGCGATGGGCGAAGCCCTCCGAGGAATATCCTGCTACTTAAGAGAGGTGAGATATTATATTATTAATGTAATTAATAACACCTTATTAATGTAATTATTATACCTTATTATTAATGTCATTATTTACACCTTATTATTAATATAAATATTAACAATTAATTACAGTGTATTATTAATGTATTTAATTACACTGTATTAACAATGTCATTATTGTACCTTATTATTAATGTAATTATTATACCTAAATATTAACAATTAATTACACTGTATTATTAATGTAATTAATTACACCTTATTATTAATGTAATTATTACACCTTATTATTAATGTAATTATTATACCTTATTATTAATGTAATTATTACACCTTATTATTAATGTAATTATTATACCTTATTATTAATGTAATTATTATACCTTATTATTGATGTAATTATTATACCTTATTATTAATGTAATTATTATACCTTATTATTGATGTAATTATTCACACCTTATTATTGATATAATTATTATACCTTATTATTAATGTAATTATTATACCTTATTATTGATGTAATTATTCACACCTTATTATTGATATAATTATTATACCTTATTATTAATGTAATTATTATACCTTATTATTGATGTAATTATTATACCTTATTATTAATGTAATTATTATACCTTATTATTGATGTAATTATTATACCTTATTATTAATGTAATTATTATACCTTATTATTGATGTAATTATTCACACCTTATTATTGATATAATTATTATACCTTATTATTAATGTAATTATTATACCTTATTATTAATGTAATTATTATACCTTATTATTGATGTAATTATTATACCTTATTATTAATGTAATTATTAAACCTTATTATATTGTAATAAATTACAATTTGTTTTTTACGCTCACAGTTCCACGATAATAATAACCATAATAAGCATATTATCCTGAATGAATGAACAAAGACTAGTGTTGCTTTCTGCTTTCACATTAATGAACATCAGAGGAATATGATCTGCATGCTGAACATTTCTTTAATCAGACCAGAGACCTGGACCATGAAGACTCAACCAGACCAGTAGATCAGGGAACACCCCAAACCATTACAAACCCAGTCCAGCTCTACACTTCAAAGAGTTCATATGTTCACGAGCGAAATGTGGAAAATAATAATCTGTCACGTCCTCTTCCTGGAGTCAAAGCTCTCAGATGTTGTGAAAGAACAAGAACACAGGAACCTGTTGGGTTTATAAACCACGGTTACTAGGCAACCAAAAGCTGCAACTGAACCTCATGGTCCACACGGAGGGAACCGGGCTCTCAGTGAGCCGGGTTCAAAAGGCTCATGCTGCGACCCATTACTATGTTATTGTCCGTGATAATCCAGAAGCAGTACATTATTATTATTACAGTATATTATTGTCATTATTTATTATTACAGTATGTTATTATTTATTATTACAGTATATTATTATTATTTATTATTACAGTATATTATTATTATCATTATTACAGTATATTATTATCGTTATTTATTATTACAGTTTTATTACAGTAAATTATTATTATTATTTATTATTACAGTATATTATTATCATTATTTATTATTACAGTTTATTATTATTATTATTACAGTATATTATTATTATTATTTATTTATCCTCATCCTTCACAGGCAGTCCTGGTCCTTCACAGGCCGCCTGGAGGGTTCATCCACGGTTCATCCACGGTTCATCCACGGTTCATCCACGGTTCATCTACGGTTCATCTACGGTTCATCTACGGTTCATCCACGGTTCATCTACGGTTCATCCACGGTTCATCTACGGTTCATCCACGGTTCATCTACGGTTCATCCACGGTTCATCCACGGTTCATCTACGGTTCATCCACGGTTCATCTACGGTTCATCCACGGTTCATCTAAGGTTCATCCACGGTTCATCTACGGTTCATCCACGGTTCATCTACGGTTCATCAAGGTTCATCAAGGTTCATATACGGTTCATCTACGGTTCATCAAGGTTCATCTACGGTTCATCAAGGTTCATATACGGTTCATCTACGGTTCATCCACGGTTCATCTACGGTTCATCAAGGTTCATCAAGGTTCATCAAGGTTCATCTACGGTTCATCCACGGTTCATCCACGGTTCATCTACGGTTCATCAAGGTTCATATACGGTTCATCAAGGTTCATCTACGGTTCATCAAGGTTCATCTACGGTTCATCTACGGTTCATCTACGGTTCATCTACGGTTCATCTACGGTTCATCTACGGTTCATCAAGGTTCATCAAGGTTCATCAAGGTTCATCTACGGTTCATCCACGGTTCATCCACGGTTCATCTACGGTTCATCAAGGTTCATATACGGTTCATCAAGGTTCATCTACGGTTCATCCACGGTTCATCTACGGTTCATCTACGGTTCATCAAGGTTCATCTACGGTTCATCCACGGTTCATCTACGGTTCATCCACGGTTCATCTACGGTTCATCCACGGTTCATCCACGGTTCATCTACGGTTCATCCACGGTTCATCTAAGGTTCATCCACGGTTCATCTACGGTTCATCCACGGTTCATCTACGGTTCATCTACGGTTCATCTACGGTTCATCAAGGTTCATCAAGGTTCATATACGGTTCATCTACGGTTCATCAAGGTTCATCTACGGTTCATCAAGGTTCATATACGGTTCATCTACGGTTCATCCACGGTTCATCTACGGTTCATCAAGGTTCATCAAGGTTCATCAAGGTTCATCTACGGTTCATCCACGGTTCATCCACGGTTCATCTACGGTTCATCAAGGTTCATATACGGTTCATCAAGGTTCATCTACGGTTCATCAAGGTTCATCTACGGTTCATCTACGGTTCATCTACGGTTCATCTACGGTTCATCTACGGTTCATCTACGGTTCATCAAGGTTCATCAAGGTTCATCAAGGTTCATCTACGGTTCATCCACGGTTCATCCACGGTTCATCTACGGTTCATCAAGGTTCATATACGGTTCATCAAGGTTCATCTACGGTTCATCCACGGTTCATCTACGGTTCATCTACGGTTCATCAAGGTTCATCTACGGTTCATCCACGGTTCATCTACGGTTCATCCACGGTTCATCAAGGTTCATCTACGGTTCATCTACGGTTCATCAAGGTTCATCTACGGTTCATCTACGGTTCATCTACGGTTCATCAAGGTTCATCAAGGTTCATCTACGGTTCATCCACGGTTCATCAAGGTTCATCAAGGTTCATCTACGGTTCATCTACGGTTCATCCACGGTTCATCCACGGTTCATCTACGGTTCATCAAGGTTCATCTACGGTTCATCTACGGTTCATCTACGGTTCATCTACGGTTCATCAAGGTTCATCAAGGTTCATCTACGGTTCATCCACGGTTCATCAAGGTTCATCAAGGTTCATCTACGGTTCATCTAAGGTTCATCTACGGTTCATCCACGGTTCCCCTCCCCCAATAGAAACCCACCGACCCGAAAAGACATCGATCCGCCTATTTTATTTTTGACCTTCTGCTTTTCTTTCCCGAGCAGCAGGTTGGTTGTGAAGGCCGGTGGGAAGCCGACTGACTTCTGGAGGAAACACTTCCTGACGTTGTCGCCTTTTTTATTCTTTGATTCAAACAGAAAGCTGCAGAAGTGAAAGGTCAAAGCGGGAGGCAGGGGGGACTCAAAGTATTGATCCTCTCACGACCACAAAGATCAAATCTACCGTGGGATGAGTTTCAATGAACACGTCAGCTGGAGGCGCGTCGTGCCTCACCTTTTGGGAACGTTTTTGAAATAAAAAGTAGAAAATGGGAGTGAACAATGTAACGTTGTTACTTAACCATGATGTCGTTACGTAACCATGACGACGTGACGCAAGCTGCTTGATTTCTGTGGTTTTATCCTGAGAAGAGTAAATATGATAGTTATGACTTGTAATGACTGTAAACTAACAGAAGTCATAACCATCACTTCTTCATGAAGTGGGTGAAGTTAAACCTAATCCACTTATCTGACTGCAGTGGGAGAACGAGCAGCTGCACAGCCTGGAGGAGAGAGGACGGCTTCTTCTCTCCCTGCAGTTTCTGCCTCCACTCGGTTTGGAGGAAACAGATGAAGATGGAGGAGGAGGACGAGGAGGAGGAGGAGGAAGAGGAGGAAGAGGAGGACGTCACAGCGGAGGTCTCTGTGTGGGCGTGAAGCGCTGCGCTCACCTGGCGGCCATGGACGTCAACGGGTTCTCCGACCCCTACGTCAAAATGTAAGAACTCAAGTGTCTCTGCAGGTTCTACGAGTCTCCAAGCCAAAAATCACAGTGATAGTCTGAGACTGGGAGCACTGGGAACACTGGGAACACTGGGAACACTGACCTCTGGGAACACTGACCTCTGGGAACACTGACCTCTGGGAACACTGAGTACTGGGAACACTGACCTCTGGGAACACTGACCTCTGGGAACACTGACCTCTGGGAGTACTGGGAACACTGGGAACACTGACCTCTGGGAACACTGACCTCTGGGAACACTGACCTCTGGGAGCACTGGGAACACTGGGAACACTGACCTCTGGGAGCACTGGGAACACTGAGAACACTGACCTCTGGGAGCACTGACCTCTGGGAACACTGACCTCTGGGAGCACTGGGAACACTGGGAACACTGACCTCTGGGAGCACTGACCTCTGGGAGCACTGACCTCTGGGAGCACTGGGAACACTGGGAACACTGACCTCTGGGAACACTGAGCACTGGGAACACTGGGAACACTGAGCACTGGGAACACTGAGCACTGGGAACACTGGGAACACTGAGCACTGGGAACACTGAGCACTGGGAACACTGGGAGCACTGGGAACACTGGGAACACTGAGCACTGGGAACACTGAGCACTGGGAACACTGGGAACACTGAGCACTGGGAACACTGGGAACACTGAGCACTGGGAACACTGGGAACACTGAGCACTGGGAACACTGAGCACTGGGAACACTGGGAACACTGAGCACTGGGAACACTGAGCACTGGGAGCACTGGGAACACTGAGCACTGGGAGCACTGGGAACACTGGGAACACTGAGCACTGGGAACACTGAGCACTGGGAGCACTGACCTCTGGGAATTGGGAGCACAGTCAGGAGGAAACAGTCAGGAAGAAACAGTCAGGAGGAAACAGTCAGGAGGAAACACAGTCTGGAAGAAACACAGTCAGGAGGAACCAGTCAGGAGGAAACAGTCAGGAGGAAACAGTCAGGAGGAAACAGTCAGGAGGAAACAGTCAGGAAGAAACAGTCAGGAGGAAACAGTCAGGAGGAACCAGTCAGGAGGAAACAGTCAGGAGGAACCAGTCAGGAGGAAACAGTCAGGAGGAAACACAGTCTGGAAGAAACACAGTCAGGAGGAAACAGTCAGGAGGAACCAGTCAGGAGGAAACACAGCTAGGAGGAAACAGCCAGGGAGAAACAGTCAGGAGGAAACAGCCAAGAAACAGTCAGGAAGAAACAGTCAGGAGGAAACAGTCAGGAGGAAACAGTCAGGAAGAAACAGTCAGGAGGAAACAGTCAGGAAGAAACAGTCAGGAGGAAACAGTCAGGAAAAAACAGTCAGGAGGAAACACAGTCTGGAAGAAACACAGTCAGGAGGAAACAGTCAGGAGGAAACAGTCAGGAAGAAACAGTCAGGAGGAAACAGTCAGGAGGAACCAGTCAGGAGGAAACAGTCAGGAAGAAACAGTCAGGAGGAAACACAGTCTGGAAGAAACACAGTCAGGAGGAAACAGTCAGGAGGAAACAGTCAGGAAGAAACAGTCAGGAGGAAACAGTCAGGAGGAACCAGTCAGGAGGAAACAGTCAGGAAGAAACAGTCAGGAGGAAACAGTCAGGAGGAACCAGTCAGGAGGAAACAGTCAGGAAGAAACAGTCAGGAGGAAACACAGTCTGGAAGAAACACAGTCAGGAGGAAACAGTCAGGAGGAACCAGTCAGGAGGAAACAGTCAGGAGGAACCAGTCAGGAGGAAACAGTCAGGAGGAAACACAGTCTGGAAGAAACACAGTCAGGAGGAAACAGTCAGGAGGAACCAGTCAGGAGGAAACAGTCAGGAGGAAACAGTCAGGAGGAACCAGTCTGGAAGAAACACAGTCAGGAGGAAACAGTCAGGAGGAAACAGTCAGGAAGAAACAGTCAGGAGGAAACAGTCAGGAGGAACCAGTCAGGAGGAACCAGTCAGGAGGAAACAGTCAGGAGGAAACAGCCAAGAAACAGTCAGGAAGAAACAGTCAGGAGGAACCAGTCAGGAGGAAACAGCCAAGAAACAGTCAGGAAGAAACAGTCAGGAGGAACCAGTCAGGAGGAAACAGTCAGGAGGAAACAGCCAAGAAACAGTCAGGAAGAAACAGTCAGGAGGAACCAGTCAGGAGGAAACAGCCAAGAAACAGTCAGGAGGAAACAGTCAGGAGGAAACAGTCAGGAAGAAACACAGTCAGGAGGAACCAGTCAGGAGGAACCAGTCAGGAGGAAACAGTCAGGAAGAAACAGTCAGGAGGAAACAGTCAGGAGGAAACAGTCAGGAGGAACCAGTCAGGAGGAACCAGTCAGGAGGAACCAGTCAGGAGGAAACAGTCAGGAGGAACCAGTCAGGAGGAACCAGTCAGGAGGAAACAGTCAGGAGGAAACAGTCAGGAAGAAACAGTCAGGAGGAAACAGTCAGGAGGAAACAGTCAGGAGGAACCAGTCAGGAGGAACCAGTCAGGAGGAAACAGTCAGGAGGAAACAGTCAGGAGGAACCAGTCAGGAGGAACCAGTCAGGAGGAAACAGTCAGGAGGAAACAGTCAGGAAGAAACAGTCAGGAGGAACCAGTCAGGAGGAAACAGTCAGGAGGAACCAGTCAGGAGGAACCAGTCAGGAGGAAACAGTCAGGAGGAAACAGTCAGGAAGAAACAGTCAGGAGGAAACAGTCAGGAGGAAACAGTCAGGAGGAACCAGTCAGGAGGAACCAGTCAGGAGGAAACAGTCAGGAGGAACCAGTCAGGAGGAAACAGTCAGGAGGAACCAGTCAGGAGGAACCAGTCAGGAGGAACCAGTCAGGATGATTTAAGGCTTCTTTAATAACAGGCTTTTCATCCCCATCTCGTTAGTCTTCATTGTTAATCACCGTTTCCTTAACGATGATTGACAGGATGTCCTCAGACTGCAGGAGGAAGATGATGATCCCGTTTTAATGAAACACACTGAATCATTCACTGTTTACCCGTCGTTGTTGTTTCCTCATCACGGCTCTGAGATGCATGTATAAATTATATATATATATGTTATATTATATATAATATATTTATAATATCAATTATATATATATATGTTATATTATATATAATATATTTATAATATAGATATATTATATATAATATAACATATATACATATAAATTATATTATAAATATATATAATATATTTATATTATATATAATATAAATATATTATATATAATATATTTATAATATAAATATATTTTATAATATTTTATAATATAAATATATTATACATATATTAAATTATATATAATAGATATATTATATATTATATATTTTCCTTCTTCCTCTCCTTCTTCATCAACCTCTTCCTCTCCTTCTCTTTCTTCCTCTTATTCTTCCTCTCCTCCTTCTTCCTCTCCTTCTCTTTCTTCCTCTTCCTCTCCTTCTTCTTCCTTCCTCTTATTCTTCCTCTCCTTCTCCTCCTTCTTCCTCTCCTTCTCCTCCTTCCTCTTCCTCTCCTTCTCCTTCTTCCTCTCCTTCTTCCCTCTTCCTCTTCCTCTCCTTCTTCCTCTTCCTCTCCTTCTCCTCCTTCCTCTTCCTCTCCTTCTCCTTCTTCCTCTCCTTCTTCCTCTTCCTCTCCTTCTCCTTCTTCCTCTTCCTCTCCTCCTCCCTCTTCCCCTCTTCCTTCCTCTTCCTCTTCCCCTCTTCCTTCCTCTTCCTCTCCTTCTCCTCCTTCCTCTTCCTCTCCTTCTTCTTCCTTCCTCTTATTCTTCCTCTCCTCCTTCTTCCTCTCCTTCTCCTTCTTCCTTTCCTTCTTCCCTCTTCCTCTTCCTCTCCTTCTTCCTCTTCCTCTCCTTCTCCTCCTTCCTCTCCTTCTCCTTCTTCCTCTCCTTCTCCTTCTTCCTCTTCCTCTCCTTCTCCCTCTTCCCCTCTTCCTTCCTCTTCCTCTTCCCCTCTTCCTTCCTCTTCCTCTCCTTCTCCTCCTTCCTCTTCCTCTCCTTCTTCTTCCTTCCTCTTATTCTTCCTCTCCTCCTTCTTCCTCTCCTTCTCCTCCTTCCTCTTCCTCTCCTTCTCCTTCTTCCTCTCCTTCTTCCCTCTTCCTCTTCCTCTCCTTCTTCCTCTTCCTCTCCTTCTCCTCCTTCCTCTTCCTCTCCTTCTCCTTCTTCCTCTCCTTCTTCCTCTTCCTCTTCCTCTCCTTCTTCCTCTTCCTCTCCTTCTCCCTCTTCCCCTCTTCCTTCCTCTTCCTCTCCTTCTCCTCCTTCCTCTTCCTCTCCTTCTTCTTCTTTCCTCTTATTCTTCCTCTCCTCCTTCTTCCTCTCCTTCTCCTCCTTCCTCTTCCTCTCCTTCTCCTTCTTCCTCTCCTTCTTCCCTCTTCCTCTTCCTCTCCTTCTTCCTCTTCCTCTTCCCCTCTTCCTTCCTCTTCCTCTCCTTCTCCTCCTTCCTCTTCCTCTCCTTCTTCTTCCTTCCTCTTATTCTTCCTCTCCTCCTTCTTCCTCTCCTTCTCCTCCTTCCTCTTCCTCTCCTTCTCCTTCTTCCTCTCCTTCTTCCCTCTTCCTCTTCCTCTCCTTCTTCCCTCTTCCTCTCCTTCTCCTTCTTCCTCTTCCTCTCCTTCTCCCTCTTCCCCTCTTCCTTACTCTTCCTCTTCCCCTCTTCCTTCCTCTTCCTCTCCTTCTCCTCCTTCCTCTTCCTCTCCTTCTTCTTCCTTCCTCTTATTCTTCCTCTCCTCCTTCTTCCTCTCCTTCTCCTCCTTCCTCTTCCTCTCCTTCTCCTTCTTCCCTCTTCCTCTTCCTCTCCTTCTTCCTCTTCCTCTCCTTCTCCTCCTTCCTCTTCCTCTCCTTCTCCTTCTTCCTCTCCTTCTTCCTCTTCCTCTCCTTCTCCTTCTTCCTCTTCCTCTCCTCCTCCCTCTTCCCCTCTTCCTTCCTCTTCCCCTCTTCCTTCCTCTTCCTCTCCTTCTCCTCCTTCCTCTTCCTCTCCTTCTTCTTCCTTCCTCTTATTCTTCCTCTCCTCCTTCTTCCTCTCCTTCTCCTTCTTCCTCTCCTTCTTCCCTCTTCCTCTCCTTCTTCCTCTTCCTCTCCTTCTCTTCCTTCCTCTTCCTCTTCCTCTCCTTCTTCCCTCTTCCTCTCCTTCTCCTCCTTCCTCTTCCTCTCCTTCTCCCTCTTCCTCTCCTTCTCCTTCTTCCTCTTCCTCTCCTTCTCCTTCTTCCTCTTCCTCTCCTTCTCCCTCTTCCCCTCTTCCTTCCACTTCCTCTTCCCCTCTTCCTTCCTCTTCCTCTTCCCCTCTTCCTTCCTCTTCCTCTTCGTCAGATACCTGAAGCCAGACATTCAGAAGAAATCCAAACACAAAACCTCGGTGATGAAAAAGACTCTGAACCCAGAATTCAACGAGGTGAGAACGAGGACTTAAAAACCTTTATTAATTATCTTTATTATCTTATTATCTTTATTTCACATATTAAAATATATTATTCCTGAGTTTAAAAAAAGTCCACTTCTACCTGTGAAAAAGATTCTATTTATAAAAATGCTAAAAAAGAAAAATTAAAAAAACAAGTAAGAGATGCCTTGATGACGTCATGCGGTTGAGACCATGAGGTCTTCTCTGACCCCCAACGGGGATCCACAGGAGTTCTTCTACGAGATCCCTCTGTCCGAGCTCGCCAACAAGACTCTGGAGGTGACGGTCTGGGACTACGACCTGGGGCGCTCCAACGACTTCATAGGTGAGACCACTTCAGACCACTTCATAGTGAGACCACTTCATAGTGAGACCACTTCACAGTGAGACCACTTCACAGTGAGACCACTTCATAGTGAGACCACTTCACAGTGAGACCACTTCACAGTGAGACCACTTCATAGTGAGATCATTTCATAGTGAGACCACTTCATAGTGAGACCACTTCACAGTGAGACCACTTCACAGTGAGACCACTTCATAGTGAGATCATTTCATAGTGAGACCACTTCATAGTGAGACCACTTCACAGTGAGACCACTTCATAGTGAGATCATTTCATAGTGAGACCACTTCACAGTGAGACCACTTCATAGTGAGACCACTTCAGACCACTTCATAGTGAGACCACTTCAGACCACTTCACAGTGAACCTCAGGTCTTCAGAACAAAGGCCACCAAGGTTAGCCAGTAAAGGTAAAGGTGAGCACCGTGAGACTAACTGCACTCACTTCCTGTTTGTAGGCGGGGTCTGCCTGAGCCGCTACTCGCAGGGCGACGGCCTCCGCCACTGGACGCAGTGCCTGAAGAACCCGGGAAGCCGGGCGGAGCGGTGGCACATCCTGACCAACGAGCTGCCCCGGACCCTCAGCCACGACTAACCTCCAGGGGGGCACGGGGTTCACAGAGAGCCCCTTTCTCCTGGGGCTGCACCTCAAAGACCAGAGCCAGAGCCGCCATGACGGGAGGCGCGAGTCCCTCGACGCTCCGTCAGCGGCATCGCGCCGGCGGGGTGGAGCTCAGAGGATGAGAAAGGAACCACAGAATCCAATCGCATGTTTTGTTTTGTAAATGAAGAAAATAACTTCTGGTGTCGTGACGCCGTCTGAGCATGTTTGTTTTTAAACGTCAACCTTTTGAGAAATGTGGAGGAAAAAAAGAAAATAAGTTGTTCTCTTCCAGCATTCGTTGCTGTACGCACAAATGCATTCTCTCTCCTGACCACCAGGGGGCGACTCCTCTGGTTGTATAGAAGTCTATGCTTCATGTGTTAAAGCTGCATTCTCTCTACTGACCACCAGGGGGCGACTCCTCTGGTTGTATAGAAGTCTATGCTTCATGTGTTAAAGCTGCATTCTCTCTACTGACCACCAGGGGGCGACTCCTCTGGTTGTATAGAAGTCTATGCTTCATGTGTTAAAGCTGCATTCTCTCTCCTGACCACCAGGGGTCGACTCCTCTGGTTGTATAGAAGTCTATGCTTCATGTGTTAAAGCTGCATTCTCTCTCCTGACCACCAGGGGGCGACTTCTCTGGTTGTATAGAAGTCTATGCTTCATGTGTTAAAGCTGCATTCTCTCTCCTGACCACCAGGGGTCGACTCCTCTGGTTGTATAGAAGTATATGCTTCATGTGTTAAAGCTGCATTCTCTCTCCTGACCACCAGGGGGCGACTCCTCTGGTTGTATAGAAGTCTATGCTTCATGTGTTAAAGCTGCATTCTCTCTCCTGACCACCAGGGGGCGACTCCTCTGGTTGTATAGAAGTATATGCTTCATGTGTTAAAGCTGCATTCTCTCTACTGACCACCAGGGGGCGACTCCTCTGGTTGTATAGAAGTCTATGCTTCATGTGTTAAAGCTGCATTCTCTCTCCTGACCACCAGGGGTCGACTCCTCTGGTTGTATAGAAGTATATGCTTCATGTGTTAAAGCTGCATTCTCTCTCCTGACCACCAGGGGTCGACTCCTCTGGTTGTATAGAAGTATATGCTTCATGTGTTAAAGCTGCATTCTCTCTCCTGACCACCAGGGGTCGACTCCTCTGGTTGTAAAGAAGTCTATGCTTCATGTGTTAAAGCTGCATTCTCTCTACTGACCACCAGGGGGCGACTCCTCTGGTTGTATAGAAGTATATGCTTCATGTGTTAAAGCTGCATTCTCTCTCCTGACCACCAGGGGTCGACTCCTCTGGTTGTATAGAAGTATATGCTTCATGTGTTAAAGCTACATTCTCTCTACTGACCACCAGGGGGCGACTCCTCTGGTTGTATAGAAGTATATGCTTCATGTGTTAAAGCTACATTCTCTCTACTGACCACCAGGGGGCGACTCCTCTGGTTGTATAGAAGTATATGCTTCATGTGTTAAAGCTGCATTCTCTCTACTGACCACCAGGGGGCGATTCATAAAGCCGACGCCCCTAGAAGTCTCTAAGCGACGTCTCTCTGGATGTTTTCACGTCTGAATCCTTCGATCTCTGAAACAGTCGCTCATAAAAACTCTTCTGGAACATTACTACGTTAGCTAGCTACTGTACATGTTTTTCCTGAATTACGGCGCCACGGTTGAAGGGGCAGGACTCCACCTCTCCAGACGCATTGTAACAAGATGCTGAACTGATTGGATCGTTTCTGCTCCGGGGGAGGGGCTTAGCGAACGTTCAACAACTTCCATTTCTAACTCTATAACATTTATATTGAACGAGCTGCATCCTGTTAATGAGATGATGAAGATGATGAAGATGATGGTGATTAAGTGGTTCGGTCTCGCATGATGCAATATGTTGATATACTTCTTTATATCTATTTATATCTCGATACTGTCACCGCCTGTTTTCTAATTCAGACATGAGACGTTCAGGTACGACTCTTCTTCTGTTGTTTACAGTCTTCTTCTGTTTAGTCTTCTTCTACAGTGTTCTTCTTCTTCTTCTTCTTCTGTTAACAGTCTTCTTCTACAGTGTTCTTCTTCTTCTGTTAACAGTCTTCTTCTACAGTGTTCTTCTTCTTCTTCTTCTTCTTCTGTTAACAGTCTTCTTCTACAGTGTTCTTCTTCTTCTTCTTCTTCTGTTAACAGTCTTCTTCTACAGTGTTCTTCTTCTTCTTCTTCTGTTAACAGTCTTCTTCTACAGTGTTCTTCTTCTTCTGTTTACATTCTTCTACAGTGTTCTTCTTCTTCTTCTTCTTCTGTTAACAGTCTTCTTCTACAGTGTTCTTCTTCTTCTGTTTACATTCTTCTACAGTGTTCTTCTTCTTCTTCTTCTTCTGTTAACAGTCTTCTTCTACAGTGTTCTTCTTCTTCTGTTTACATTCTTCTACAGTGTTCTTCTTCTTCTGTTTACATTCTTCTACATTGTTCTTCTTCTTCTTCTTCTGTTAACAGTCTTCTTCTACAGTGTTCTTCTTCTTCTGTTTACATTCTTCTACATTGTTCTTCTTCTGTTTACATTCTTCTACATTGTTCTTCTTCTGTTTAGTCTTCTTCTACATTGTTCTTCTTCTTCTTCTGTTTACATTCTTCTACATTGTTCTTCTTCTTCTGTTTACAGTCTTCTTCTACATTGTTCTTCTGTTTACAGTCTTCTACATTGTTCTTCTTCCGTTTACAGTCTTCTTCTACATTGTTCTTCTGTTTAGTCTTCTTCTACATTGTTCTTCTTCTACATTGTTCTTCTTCTTCTGTTTACAGTCTTCTTCTACATTGTTCTTCTGTTTAGTCTTCTTCTACATTGTTCTGCTTCTACATTGTTCTTCTGTTTAGTCTTCTTCTACATTGTTCTTCTGTTTAGTCTTCTACATTGTTCTTCTACATTGTTCTTCTGTTTAGTCTTCTTCTACATTGTTCTTCTGTTTAGTCTTCTTCTACATTGTTCTTCTGTTTAGTCTTCTACATTGTTCTTCTACATTGTTCTTCTGTTTAGTCTTCTTCTACATTGTTCTTCTGTTTAGTCTTCTTCTACATTGTTCTTCTTCCGTTTAGTCTTCTTCTACATTGTTCTTCTTCTACATTGTTCTTCTGTTTAGTCTTCTTCTACATTGTTCTTCTGCATTGTTCTTCTGTATAGTCTTCTTCTACATTGTTCTTCTACATTGTTCTTCTGTTTAGTCTTCTTCTACATTGTTCTTCTGTTTAGTCTTCTTCTACATTGTTCTTCTACATTGTTCTTCTGTTTAGTCTTCTTCTACATTGTTCTTCTGTTTAGTCTTCTTCTACATTGTTCTTCTACATTGTTCTTCTGTTTAGTCTTCTTCTACATTGTTCTTCTACATTGTTCTTCTGTTTAGTCTTCTTCTACATTGTTCTTCTTCCGTTTAGTCTTCTTCTACATTGTTCTTCTTCCGTTTAGTCTTCTTCTACATTGTTCTTCTTCTACATTGTTCTTCTGTTTAGTCTTCTTCTACATTGTTCTTCTGCATTGTTCTTCTGTTTAGTCTTCTTTTACATTGTTCTTCTGTTTAGTCTTCTTCTACATTGTTCTTCTGTTTAGTCTTCTTCTACATTGTTCTTCTGTTTAGTCTTCTTCTACATTGTTCTTCTGCATTGTTCTTCTGTTTAGTCTTCTTCTACATTGTTCTTCTACATTGTTCTTCTGTTTAGTCTTCTTCTACATTGTTCTTCTACATTGTTCTTCTGTTTAGTCTTCTTCTACATTGTTCTTCTTCCGTTTAGTCTTCTTCTACATTGTTCTTCTTCCGTTTAGTCTTCTTCTACATTGTTCTTCTTCTACATTGTTCTTCTGTTTAGTCTTCTTCTACATTGTTCTTCTGCATTGTTCTTCTGTTTAGTCTTCTTCTACATTGTTCTTCTACATTGTTCTTCTGTTTAGTCTTCTTCTACATTGTTCTTCTGTTTAGTCTTCTTCTACATTGTTCTTCTGTTTAGTCTTCTTCTACATTGTTCTTCTACATTGTTCTTCTGTTTAGTCTTCTTCTGCATTGTTCTTCTGTTTAGTCTTCTTCTACATTGTTCTTCTTCTACATTGTTCTTCTGTTTAGTCTTCTTCTACATTGTTCTTCTTCTACATTGTTCTTCTGTTTAGTCTTCTTCTACATTGTTCTTCTGTTTAGTCTTTTTCTACATTGTTCTTCTGCATTGTTCTTCTGTTTAGTCTTCTTCTACATTGTTCTTGTTTAGTCTTCTTCTACATTGTTCTTCTGTTTAGTCTTCTTCTACATTGTTCTTCTGCATTGTTCTTCTGTTTACAGTCTTCTACAGTGTTCTTCTTCAGGTGTTTTGTGTACGACGCAACAATAAATGTGGGCGTGTCCTGTGTGCTTGCTGTCCCTCTGTAGGTCACTACTGCCCCCTGTTGCCACAGTGCAGAACTGCAGCCTCACACCAGAAATATGTCTGACTGCATTTCTATCAAGATATTGAGCTTTTTAGTATAACATATTTCATGACCAGTAAAATAATGATAATATTGAGTATTAACTTGATAACACAATAATGCTACAATATATAACACAATATTTCTAAAATATATAAAAATAATGCGACAATAATGTTAACCCAATGTTAATGTTAACCCAATAATGTTATAATATATAATACAATATTGCTATAATATATAACAATAATCAAATCTAACTGCCGTGTAAAGATTTTATTATTGATCAGAAATCCATCAACATTTTCACTGAACATTTATTTTGTCTAAAAAACAAACAAACAGGATGTTTCACATCGATACAAAACACTGATCATCGTTTCCCATCATGCATCAGTGGAAACATCCTCAGCCGCGGTTCTACCGCAGAGAACATACCGGAACCTCTGGACTCACCGGGCTCCTCTCCTCAGGCTGTGCATCCTCCTTTCCTTTCCTCGCCTCCTAAGAGGCGATGAGTCAAGGAAACAGGACGTTAACAGATGAGATGATTTATGATCAACTTATATATTTGTATAACTTTCAGATCAACGATCAATGACGAGTCACATGACCGCTTTTTAGGTACCGAGAGGAGACGAGGAGATAAGACAAGGAGAGGAGATGAGGAGGCACGCAATAGAGAAAAGAAGAGTCTCCTCGTCTCATTTTTTGTCACTCTTCACTCCTTTCCTTGTCTCCTCCCTCCTCCAGATGTATTTTAGGAACCGAGACGTCCTTATAGCGCTGAGAGGAGACAAGGAGAGGAGGCAAGGAGGCACACAACAGAGAAAGGAGGAGAGCCGACCGGGTTTGTCTCCACTAGTTAGTAAATAAATAAATAGATAAATAATCTATAAACTACTTCCTGTGGTCGTCGCCGTTAGCAACGCCAGCGAGAGATCAACAGAAATACTACGAGTACTACACTTTCATACAACTTTGAGGTACTTGTACTCATCTGCATGTGTAGTATTTTAAAAGGAACAGTGTGTAACATTTAGGGGAGTACTTGAATATAATATTCAGTGTAAATCACCTGAAACTCGAGTATTGATTAGCCGACAACACTGCTGTTTATGTATATTAATACATTTTTATGTTTTAGTGTAATTTACTCATGCAGCGATGAGCTCTTTCAACCTCAACCCCCCTAACCCTAACCCCCCCCCCCCCACACACACACACACACACTCCGACAGAGATCATCGTTGTCATAGAAACAGCTGCTCCACCGAGGAACACATCTGTTTTTTCAAATTCTATATGTTTTAAAAGCAATGATTCAGAGTATTGATCAGAGAAGCTCCAGGTACTCGATGCCACCAAATCTTTCACACTGCCCCTTTAGGTCAAAAGGTGCTAAAATCTATTGCCTCCACACGGCTCTCAACATGGCGCCCACTGAGCCGGCAACTAGAAGCTAACAGTGCTAACAGGGCTAACTTTACGCTTTCCATGACGCCGCCAACAGCGGAGAGCAACGAGCCGTTTTCTCTGTCCAGGTTTATTGATCCGGATCGATACCTCTCGCCCAGCGGCGCTCACTTCCCCGTCCGGCGGCCTCTCGCCCTCCGGAGCCAATCTAGGCGTTCGCCACGAAGCACATGTCCCTCTTGAAGTGTATCTGCAGGCTGCCGGCGCTGCCGAAGCTCTTGGAGCAGCGGGCGCATCGGTACGGTTTCTCCCCCGAATGGGTGCGCTTGTGTTTCTTCATGGTGTCGCCGTCGCTGAAGGTGCGGCAGCAGTACGGGCAGCTGTACGGGCGCTCGCCCGTGTGGATGCGCAGGTGGCGCCGCAGGTTCCCCCTCTGGCTGAAGCTCTTGGAGCAGAAGGTGCAGCGGTGCGGCCGCTCGCCCGTGTGCGTGCGCAGGTGGCGCCGCAGGTCCGCCGACTGCGCGAAGGACTTGCAGCACCAGTCGCAGGCGTAGGTCTTCCTCTTCAGCTCCAGGTGGAGGCGGAGGCCGCCGGCGTGACCGAACGCCTCGCCGCAGCGGGGGCAGCGGTGGACGAGCTCGGGGACGACACAACCGCCCGCTGGCGCCGGGTCTCCTGCCGGCGCATCGTCCGCCGGCACGACCTTCTCTGGACTCTTCCGGTGCCGGTAAACTTCTCGGCGGTCTGCGCGCAACGCCGCCCTGTTCCTGACAGCCGACGGTTCCCGTGACACGCAAGTCAGAGAGTCTGTCTGACCTTCGCTCACTTTGAGTTCCTCGGGTTCGCTTTTGATCAGCCCCGGGCCCCGGGGCTCCTCTACGGGGGCGGGGACCTCAACGTAGATTTGAGGAACCAAGGTCGCACACGGAGGACTCAGGGAAGAGTGCGAAGGAAGAGGAGACCCCCTCTGAGGGTCCGGCTTCAGGGCGGGCTCCCAGGCCTCCGACGGCGTCTGGTCCCCCGAGTAGAGCTGCACAGAAACCAGCTGCTCGTGGGTCAGCTCGGGCGAGTCGGCCGCCGGCTGTCTGGGCCGGTTCTGGGGGGAGTTGGGCTCCTCGGTGCGGGGCCTCGGCTCCTCGGTGCGGGGCCTCGGTTCCTCGGTGCGGGGCTGCTGCTCCGGAGACGCAAAACCGAGACTGGACCGGGTCGACCCTGGAACCACAGAGAACACAAGAGAGCAAGATTGATCCTCTCCTCCAGGGAACAAATAACAGGATGCACTCGTATTTCACCGGTTCAACCGGAAGTGACGCCATCTTTAAACAGGAACAAGCGCGTCTCACTTTTAACAGGTTAATAATGAGTTTAATGTTCAGCTAAAGACTCGCGTCAATGCGCGGCCCTTACTCAGCCACTCCGTCTCGGCCTCCAGCAGCAGGATGTCCCGCAGCTGCCTCCGGAGGCTCTCGTTCTCCCGCTGGGTGCGGGCGCTCTCCTCCCGGTACTCGCTCACCGCGTCCTGCACCACGCCCAGGATGTCCTTCACCACCACGGCCAGCCGCTCCGTCAGGTAGGCGTTCAGGAGCTGCAGTTTGGTCATCGTGGAGACGCGGACAGCCACACCGGAAACAGAGCGGGCGACAACAGGAAGCGGGTTCGCTGCCTTCCGGCGATGCACGGCGTTCCTTCAAAATAAAAGTGTGTTTATTTTGTGTTTATTTATAATGACTGAAAAAGGAAAAACATAATTATGCACAATACTGTTCATATTGAGCATCATAATATATAATACTTAGATAATAATGTGAGGACAAATTATGGGTAAGACGTAGTAGGGAGCCATTTTAAAGATTATAAAGTACAAAACATGATTCTAAATGTATTTATCAGAAGTACGTTTCATCTTCTTTGCCATTAATAATCGGAGGACTCAGGACCAGCTCCACAGCTACTTACACATTGATTCATCAGCATTCATACTTGGTTTAAATATAATAAGGTAAGATATGCAGAACAAGTCCCATTTATGTTACACTCACTGTGGTTCAAAATGAAAAAACAAACAATAAATAGGTAAAGATCATACAAGAAAAAACACAACACAAGGTAACAAGGTTCATTTATTATAACAGTGTTGCGCAATGAAATGCCGTTTGTTTCTAAGATTATGATCATTATTATCATCCTTCACTAGACTCGGTGGAAGACTCATCCACCACAAGACTCGGGAGAAGACTCATCCATCACAAGACTCGGTGGAAGACTCATCCATCACAAGACTCGGAAGAAGACTCATCCATCACAAGACTCGGGGAAGACTCATCCATCACAAGACTCGGAAGAAGACTCATCCATCACAAGACTCGGGGAAGACTCATCCATCACAAGACTCGGTGGAAGACTCATCCACCACAAGACTGGGGGGAAGACTCATCCATCACAAGACTCGGAAGAAGACTCATCCATCACAAGACTCGGGGAAGACTCATCCATCACAAGACTCGGTGGAAGACTCATCCACCACAAGACTGGGGGGAAGACTCATCCATCACAAGACTCGGAAGAAGACTCATCCATCACTAGACTCGGGAGAAGACTCATCCATCACTAGACTCGGGGGAAGACTCATCCATCACTAGACTCGGGGGAAGACTCATCCACCACAAGACTCGGGAGAAGACTCATCCATCACAAGACTCGGGAGAAGACTCATCCATCACAAGACTCGGTGGAAGACTCATCCACCACAAGACTCGGGAGAAGACTCATCCACCACAAGACTCGGGGGAAGACTCATCCATCACTAGACTCGGGGGAAGACTCATCCACCACTAGACTCGGGAGAAGACTCATCCATCATAAGCCTCGGGGGAAGACTCATCCACCACATGACTCGGAAGAAGACTCATCCATCACTAGACTCGGGAGAAGACTCATCCATCATAAGCCTCGGGGGAAGACTCGTCCACCACATGACTCGGGAGAAGACTCATCCATCACAAGACTCGGTGGAAGACTCATCCATCACAAGACTCGGTGGAAGACTCATCCACCACAAGACTCGGGAGAAGACTCATCCATCACAAGACTCGGTGGAAGACTCATCCATCACAAGACTCGAGGGAAGACTCATCCATCACAAGACTCGGAAGAAGACTCATCCATCACAAGACTCGGGGAAGACTCATCCATCACAAGACTCGGTGGAAGACTCATCCACCACAAGACTGGGGGGAAGACTCATCCATCACAAGACTCGGAAGAAGACTCATCCATCACAAGACTCGGGGACGACTCATCCATCACAAGACTCGGTGGAAGACTCATCCACCACAAGACTGGGGGGAAGACTCATCCATCACTAGACTCGGGAGAAGACTCATCCATCACTAGACTCGGGGGAAGACTCATCCATCACTAGACTCGGGGGAAGACTCATCCACCACAAGACTCGGGAGAAGACTCATCCATCACAAGACTCGGGAGAAGACTCATCCATCACAAGACTCGGTGGAAGACTCATCCACCACAAGACTCGGGAGAAGACTCATCCACCACAAGACTCGGGAGAAGACTCATCCATCACAAGACTCGGGAGAAGACTCATCCATCACTAGACTCGGGAGAAGACTCATCCATCACTAGACTCGGGAGAAGACTCATCCATCACTAGACTCGGGGGAAGACTCATCCATCACTAGACTCGGGAGAAGACTCATCCACCACTAGACTCGGGAGAAGACTCATCCATCATAAGCCTCGGGGGAAGACTCATCCACCACATGACTCGGAAGAAGACTCATCCATCACTAGACTCGGGAGAAGACTCATCCATCATAAGCCTCGGGGGAAGACTCGTCCACCACAAGACTCAGGGGAAGACTCATCCATCACAAGACTCGGGAGAAGACTCATCCATCACTAGACTCGGGAGAAGACTCATCCATCATAAGCCTTGGGGGAAGACTCGTCCACCACATGACTCGGAGGAAGACTCATCCATCACAAGCCTCAGGGGAAGACTCGTCCACCACAAGCCTCAGGGGAAGACTCATCCATCACAAGACTCGGGAGAAGACTCGTCCACCACAAGCCTCAGGGGAAGACTCGTCCACCACAAGCCTCAGGGGAAGACTCATCCATCACAAGACTCGGGAGAAGACTCATCCACCACAAGCCTCAGGGGAAGACTCGTCCACCACAAGCCTCAGGGGAAGACTCATCTACCACAAGCCTCAGGGGAAGACTCGTCCACCACAAGCCTCAGGGGAAGACTCATCCATCACTAGACTCGGGAGAAGACTCATCCATCACTAGACTCAGGAGAAGACTCATCCACCACAAGCCTCAGGGGAAGACTCGTCCACCACAAGCCTCAGGGGAAGACTCATCTACCACAAGCCTCAGGGGAAGACTCGTCCACCACAAGCCTCAGGGGAAGACTCATCCACCACAAGACTCGGAAGAAGACTCATCCATCACTAGACTCGGGAGAAGACTCATCCATCACTAGACTCGGGAGAAGACTCATCCATCATAAGCCTCGGGGGAAGACTCGTCCACCACAAGCTTCGGGGGAAGACTCGTCCACCACAAGACTCGGAAGAAGACTCATCCATCACTAGACTCGGGAGAAGACTCATCCATCATAAGACTCGGAAGAAGACTCATCCATCACAAGACTCGGGAGAAGACTCATCCACCACAAGACTCGGAAGAAGACTCATCCATCACTAGACTCGGGAGAAGACTCATCCATCACTAGACTCGGGAGAAGACTCATCCATCATAAGCCTCGGGGGAAGACTCGTCCACCACAAGACTCGGAAGAAGACTCATCCATCACTAGACTCGGGAGAAGACTCATCCATCATAAGACTCGGAAGAAGACTCATCCATCACAAGACTCGGGAGAAGACTCATCCATCACTAGACTCAGGAGAAGACTCGTCCATCATAAGCCTCGGGGGAAGACTCGTCCACCACAAGACTCGGAAGAAGACTCATCCATCACAAGACTCGGGAGAAGACTCATCCACCACAAGCCTCAGGGGAAGACTCATCCACCACAAGCCTCAGGGGAAGACTCGTCCACCACAAGACTCGGAAGAAGACTCATCCATCACTAGACTCGGGAGAAGACTCATCCATCATAAGACTCGGAAGATGACTCATCCATCACAAGACTCGGGAGAAGACTCATCCATCACTAGACTCAGGAGAAGACTCGTCCATCATAAGCCTCGGGGGAAGACTCGTCCACCACAAGACTCGGAAGAAGACTCATCCATCACAAGACTCGGGAGAAGACTCATCCACCACAAGCCTCAGGGGAAGACTCGTCCACCACTAGACTCGGAAGAAGACTCATCCATCACAGGACTCGGGAGAAGACTCATCCACCACAAGCCTCAGGGGAAGACTCATCCACCACAAGCCTCAGGGGAAGACTCATCCACCACAAGACTCGGAAGAAGACTCTTCCATCACAAGACTCGGGAGAAGACTCATCCATCACAAGACTCGGGGGAAGACTCGTCCACCACTAGACTCGGAAGAAGACTCATCCATCACAGGACTCGGGAGAAGACTCATCCACCACAAGCCTCAGGGGAAGACTCATCCACCACAAGCCTCAGGGGAAGACTCATTCACCACAAGACTCGGAAGAAGACTCATCCATCACTAGACTCGGGAGAAGACTCATCCACCACAAGCCTCAGGGGAAGACTCATCCACCACAAGCCTCAGGGGAAGACTCATCCACCACAAGACTCGGAAGAAGACTCATCCATCACTAGACTCGGGAGAAGACTCATCCACCACAAGACTCGGAAGAAGACTCATCCATCACTAGACTCGGGAGAAGACTCATCCATCACAATACTCGTGGGAAGACTCATCCATCACAAGACTCAGGACAAGACTCATCCATCACAAGACTCGGGAGAAGACTCATCCATCACAAGACTCGTGGGAAGACTCATCCATCACAAGACTCGGGAGAAGACTCATCCATCACAAGCCTCGGGGGAAGACTCATCCACCACAAGCCTCAGGGGAAGACTCATCCACCACAAGACTGGGGGGAAGACTCATCCATCACTAGACTCGGGGGAAGACTCATCCACCACTAGACTCGGGGGAAGACCCATCCATCACAAGACTCAGGACAAGACTCATCCATCACAAGACTCGGGAGAAGACTCATCCATCACAAGACTCGTGGGAAGACTCATCCACCACAAGACTCGGGGGAAGACTCATCCACCACTAGACTCGGGGGAAGACTCATCCACCACTAGACTCGGGGGAAGACTCATCCACCACTTGACTCGGGGGAAGACTCATCCACCACAAGACTCGGGGGAAGACTCATCCATCACTAGACTCGGGGGAAGACTCATCCACCACAAGACTCGGGGGAAGACTCATCCATCACAAGACTCGGGAGAAGACTCATCCATCACAAGCTTCAGGGGAAGACTCATCCATCACAAGCTTCAGGGGAAGACTCATCCACCACAAGACTCGGGGGAAGACTCATCCACCACTAGACTCGGGGGAAGACTCATCCACCACTAGACTCGGGGGAAGACTCATCCACCACTTGACTCGGGGGAAGACTCATCCACCACAAGACTCGGGGGAAGACTCATCCATCACTAGACTCGGGGGAAGACTCATCCACCACAAGACTCGGGGGAAGACTCATCCATCACAAGACTCGGGAGAAGACTCATCCATCACAAGCTTCAGGGGAAGACTCATCCATCACAAGACTCGGAAGAAGACTCATCCATCACAAGCTTCAGGGGAAGACTCATCCATCACTAGACTCGGGGGAAGACTCATCCACCACTAGACTCGGGGGAAGACTCATCCATCACAAGACTCGGGGGAAGACTCATTCATCACAAGACTCGGAAGAAGACTCATCCATCACAAGACTCGGAAGAAGACTCATCCACCACAAGACTCGGGGGAGGACTCATCCATCACTAGACTCGGGGGAAGACTCATCCACCACTAGACTCGGGGGAAGACTCATCCACCACAAGACTCGGGGGAAGACTCATCCATCACAAGACTCGGGGGAAGACTCATCCATCACAAGACTCGGGGGAAGACTCATCCATCACTAGACTCGGGAGAAGACTCATCCATCACAAGACTCGGAAGAAGACTCATCCATCACTAGACTCGGGAGAAGACTCATCCACCACTAGACTCGGGGGAAGACTCATCCACCACAAGACTCGGGGGAAGACTCATCCATCACAAGACTCGGGGGAAGACTCATCCATCACTAGACTCGGGGGAAGACTCATCCACCACTAGACTCGGGAGAAGACTCATCCATCACAAGACTCGGGGGAAGACTCATCCATCACTAGACTCGGGAGAAGACTCATCCATCACAAGACTCGGGGGAAGACTCATCCATCACAAGACTCGGGGGAAGACTCGTCCACCACAAGCTTCAGGGGAAGACTCATCCATCACAAGACTCGGAAGAAGACTCATCCATCACAAGACTCGGGAGAAGACTCATCCACCACAAGCCTCAGGGGAAGACTCATCCACCACAAGCCTCAGGGGAAGACTCGTCCACCACAAGACTCGGAAGAAGACTCATCCATCACAAGACTCGGGGGAAGACTCATCCACCACAAGCCTCAGGGGAAGACTCATCCATCACAAGACTCGGAAGAAGACTCATCCATCACAAGACTCGGGGGAAGACTCATCCACCACAAGCCTCAGGGGAAGACTCATCCATCACAAGACTCGGGAGAAGACTCATCCATCACAAGCCTCAGGGGAAGACTCATCTACCACAAGCCTCAGGAGAAGACTCATCCATCACAAGACTCGGAAGAAGACTCATCCATCACAAGCCTCAGGGGAAGACTCATCCATCACAAGACTCGGGAGAAGACTCATCCATCACAAGCCTCAGGGGAAGACTCATCTACCACAAGCCTCAGGAGAAGACTCATCCACCACAAGCCTCAGGGGAAGACTCATCCACCACTAGACTCGGGAGAAGACTCATCCACCACAAGACTCGGGAGAAGACTCATCCATCACTAGACTCGGGGGAAGCAATCCTGTGTTCATGGACATGATTTCAAGTGTCCGGTTTGAGGACCTTCAGAATGCGACCTGTGCTCTTTACAGATGTTGTAGTTCTGGTATCTCCTTCAGAATGTGACCTTCACCACGGTATGATGGACAGGTGGTTTGGTACAAACTGAGCCGAAAGAGTCCAGATGAGGTGGTTCAACAGCTGATCGGGATCCTCCTGGACGCCTCCCTTTGGAGGTTTACTGGGCACATCCAACTGGTAAGGTCTACCAAGAACACGCAGATTAAATATCTGGTCTGGCCTCAGGGTTCACCAGGAAGAGCTGGAAAACGCTGCTGGGAAGGGGGATGTCTGATTTACTCTGATTTTTCTAATAATCACACTAATAATTAGTTATTAGTTAATTAGTTTATAAGTTACATTTTGATATTTATAACAGTAAATGTAGTTCTGCAGTTCCTCACTGTGACCACTGGGGGGCAATGAGGTTCATAATCTGTATATTTAACAGGAAGCATGTACATACATATGAGACAATGAGATATATATATATATATATATATATATATATATATATATATATATATATATATGTATATATGTATATCTCATTGTCTCATTTAGTTATTGTGTATATATATATACCCTCCAATGCATATTAGTAAATATTGGTGGTCAACATTTGAACAATGTTAGTATTTATTTTGTGTTTATTGTTGGACATTTCATGGTGCAGGGAGTTCATATAGTTTGTTATTGAAACAGATGCTAAACATTAATACTGACCGTGAGTATCATTAATGAAACTAGTTATTATTGGTCATATTATTATTCCCTGTGGAGAATGTGTGGTAGTAAACGGTGACTGGTGCATTGTTGGCTTTGTGCTCCGTCAGCAGAATCACAGAAAAAGGTGCAGCAAGACAACCACGATTAAACAAGGCCATACAGGAAGTGGGCTCGTTTTCCTTCACAATAAGAGTATTAAGTTTTTTATATCAAGTTATTTTAGACTAAATAAAAATGTAGCAGAAAGATGATAACAATTGATATCTTAACCATATTTATATTATTAAAAAGTACACCGCCTGTAGTCTTTTTTAATTCTATCATACATTTTATATAGTTTATCTATGTTTAATTTATGTTTTTCTTGTGTTTCTCAGCTCAGACGTATTTATTTGTCTGTCCTGCTGGTAATAAAACAAAAGATGGAAACATTTACATAAAACACGACAAATAGAAAGATAGAGTACATGCAAGAACATGGAAATCTAAACGTTTAAATATGACCTCTGCTCATTAAATATTAGTGGAAAAATGTCCACAATAACAACAATTCATATGTAAAATACATGTTTTACATTTTGTCTATTTTGTCCTAAAACACTTTATATTATCCGCTTATAATAAAAAATGTATAATTGTACTTGTTACAAAAACATCTCCTTTTTCAGTTTAACTTTATTATCAGTATATTCTCTTTTGTTCTATAGGATATTATTCATCTTGTATCATATTTACTTACATCTATTAATTGTATTATCAGTAGATTAAAACTTTTGTTTGTCTTCCATAGTTACGGTTAAGTCACCTTAAGTCACATATATATAATTTATGTTATTGTATTAACTAATACTATAGATTTTAATTTTTTGTGAATTCCATTCATTGTTTTTTATAACAATTATTATGCTTTTGCAATACGCGTGCATTAAACTATTAAATCCTTTTGGATTAAAATGATATTAAAAAACTTTATTATGAAATATATATAATATATATATTATAATGTGTATATATACATGTATAAATGTATACACTGTATACACATTATTTAATTAATAAATACCCATTATACCTATGCGAAGGCTGGGCTTTTATTTTGAAAGCTTGTGAGAGGCACTGCTTGTAGCTTCAGTGAACTTCACACTAGTGTAAGATGGAGATGAAGGAAGCTACTGTACCCCCCCCCCCCCCCCCCACACACACACACTCTTAGAGCCCCCCCCCCCACACACACACACACACACTCTTAGAGCCCCCCCCTTCCCCCCCCCCCACACACACACACACACTCTTAGAGCCCCCCCCCCCACACACACTCTTAGAGCCCCCCCCTTCCCCCCCCCCACACACACACACACACTCTTAGAGCCCCCCCCTTCCCTTTCACCTCTTGCAGTAGAACAGACAGAAAGCTGCTGCAGCAACGTCCACTCTGCATCACCAGACAGACACGCTCCACCATTTTTAAAGACCAAGAAGAAGAAGAAGGAGGAGAAGAAGAAGGAGGAGGAGAAGAAGAAGAAGAAGGAGGAGAAGAAGAAGAAGAAGGAGGAGAAGAAGAGGCTCCGTCTCTTGTGTGTTTCTTCCTCCGACTCAAACCTCTGAGTCTGAGTCTCCTGCAGCAGAGAAACCACCATGAGCAGGAAGCTCCCTGAGGACTAGGACCAGGTGAGGAGCCTGTCTCACCCCTCTCATGTCTCTCTAACCCGTCTCACATGTCTCTAACCCGTCTCACATGTCTCTTACCCGTCTCACATGTCTAACCCGTCTCTCTCTCATGTCTCTCTAACCCGTCTCACATGTCTAACCTGTCTCTCATGTCTCTAACCCGTCTCACATGTCTAACCCGTCTCACATGTCTCTAACCCGTCTCACATGTCTCTAACCCGTCTCACATGTCTAACCCGTCTCACATGTCTCTAACCCGTCTCACATGTCTAACCTGTCTCTCATGTCTCTAACCCGTCTCTCATGTCTCTAACCCGTCTCACATGTCTCTAACCCGTCTCACATGTCTAACCCGTCTCACATGTCTCTAACCCGTCTCACATGTCTAACCCGTCTCACATGTCTAACCTGTCTCACATGTCTAACCTGTCTCTCATGTCTAACCCGTCTCTCATGTCTCTAACCCGTCTCTCATGTCTCTAACCCGTCTCACATGTCTCTAACCCGTCTCTCTCTCATGTCTCTAACCCGTCTCACATGTCTCTAACCCGTTTCACATGTCTCTAACCTGTCTCTCTCTCATGTCTCTAACCCGTCTCTCTCTCATGTCTCTAACCCGTCTCTCTCTCATGTCTCTAACCCGTCTCACATGTCTCTAACCCGTCTCTCTCTCATGTCTCTAACCTGTCTCTCTCTCATGTCTCTAACCCGTCTCTCTCTCATGTCTCTAACCCGTCTCTCTCTCATGTCTCTAACCCGTCTCACATGTCTCTAACCCGTCTCTCTCTCATGTCTCTAACCTGTCTCTCTCTCATGTCTCTAACCCGTCTCTCTCTCATGTCTCTAACCCGTCTCTCTCTCATGTCTCTAACCCGTCTCACATGTCTCTAACCCGTCTCTCTCTCATGTCTCTAACCTGTCTCTCTCTCATGTCTCTCTAACCCGTCGGTGAGTTCGATGCTTGCTGCACACGATGCCCGACATGCTCCAGTGTGTTTAATTATGGATCAAATGTGGTCGCAACAGAATCCATTTTAATCGGCTGCTTCACATGAAAATGTCTTCTTACATTTTCCTTCGGCGAAGCAGAAATCCTTGATATTGTTTGTGGTTTGAAGCTGAAAGCTGCAGAATGTGAGATAATAACCAGAATGAAATCCATGTGTCGGTGTCATGAAGCTGGACTTAAACTCATATGAGGATCTTCAATGAATACAAATAATCCAAAACAGAGTAATAATAGTAATACAGCTGTGTGGTCAAAGGGTGTGATGATGGTGATGGTGATGAAGATGAGTCGTCAGGATGAAGATCTGCTCTGTGATTCTTTGAACAGTAACCAAGTACATTTACAAGTACTTCCATTCAAACCTGAGGTACTTGTACTGTATTTATGCTACTTCCTTCTCGTAGAGAAAGAACCACAGACGAGGAACCATAGAGAAAGAACCACAGACGAGGAACCCTAGAGAAAGAACCAGAAAGAACCACAGACGAGGAACCATAGAGAAAGAACCACAGACGAGGAACCCTAGAGAAAGAACCACAGACGAGGAACCCTAGAGAAAGAACCACAGACGAGGTACCCTAGAGAAAGAACCACAGACGAGGAACCATAGAGAAAGAACCAGAAAGAACCACAGACGAGGAACCATAGAGAAAGAACCACAGACGAGGAACCCTAGAGAAAGAACCACAGACGAGGAACCCTAGAGAAAGAACCACAGACGAGGTACCCTAGAGAAAGAACCACAGACGAGGAACCATAGAGAAAGAACCACAGACGAGGTACCCTAGAGAAAGAACCACAGACGAGGAACCATAGAGAAAGAACCAGAAAGAACCACAGACGAGGAACCATAGAGAAAGAACCACAGACGAGGAACCATAGAGAAAGAACCACAGACGAGGAACCCTAGAGAAAGAACCACAGACGAGGTACCCTAGAGAAAGAACCACAGACGAGGAACCATAGAGAAAGAACCACAGACGAGGAACCATAGAGAAAGAACCACAGACGAGGAACCCTAGAGAAAGAAACACAGACGAGGAACCATAGAGAAAGAACCACAGACGAGGAACCCTAACCACAGAGAAATGGAGTGTTTCCTGATAATATTGCCCAAAGGTCTAACAAAACCAGTACAGAGATGAGTCCTCTATCAATTCAATTCAGTTTATTTTGTATAGCCCAATATCACAAATTACAACCTCCCCTCAGAGGGCTTTACAATCTGTACACATACGACATCCCTGACCTTTGACCTCACATCGGATCAGGAAAAACTCCCCAAAAATAACCTTTGACAGGGAAAAAAGTGAAGAAACCTTCAGGAGAGCAACAGAGGAGGATCCCTCTCCCCGGATGGACAGAAGCAATAGATGTCATGTGACCAGATGAACAGAGATGTCATGTGACCTGATGAACAATAGATGTCATGTGACCAGGTGAACAATAGATGTCATGTGACCAGATGAACAATAGATGTCATGTTACCAGGTGAACAATAGATGTCATGTGACCAGGTGAACAATAGATGTCATGTGACCTGATGAACAATAGATGTCATGTGACCAGATGAACAATAGATGTCATGTGACCAGGTGAACAATAGATGTCATGTGACCAGGTGAACAATAGATGTCATGTGACCAGGTGAACAATAGATGTCATGTGACCAGGTGAACAATAGATGTCATGTGACCAGGTGAACAATAGATGTCATGTGACCTGATGAACAATAGATGTCATGTGACCAGATGAACAATAGATGTCATGTGACCAGGTGAACAATAGATGTCATGTGACCAGATGAACAATAGATGTCATGTGACCAGATGAACACTAGATGTCATGTGACCAGATGAACACTAGATGTCATGTTACCAGGTGAACAATAGATGTCATGTGACCAGGTGAACAATAGATGTCATGTTACCAGGTGAACAATAGATGTCATGTGACCAGGTGAACAATAGATGTCATGTGACCAGATGAACAATAGATGTCATGTGACCAGATGAACAATAGATGTCATGTGACCAGGTGAACACTAGATGTCATGTGACCAGATGAACAATAGATGTCATGTGACCAGGTGAACAATAGATGTCATGTGACCAGATGAACAATAGATGTCATGTGACCAGATGAACAATAGATGTCATGTGACCAGATGAACAATAGATGTCATGTGACCAGATGAACAATAGATGTCATGTGACCAGGTGAACAATAGATGTCATGTGACCAG